>NC_086447.1:41540240-41840240 GCF_028390025.1 Pseudophryne corroboree
CCTTTACACCACAGACTTTCTGATTCACTAGTGCATTGTCTATCCTCTACACTACAGCCTTCCTGAGTCACTAGTGCATTGTCTATCCTTTACAGCACAGAACCTTCCTGATTCACTAGTGTGTTATCTATCCTTTACACCCCAACCTCTCTGATTCACTAATGCATTGTCTATCCTTTACACCACAGACTTTCTGATTCACTAGTGCATTGTCTATCCTTTACAGCACAATTTTCCTGGTTCACTAGTGCGTTGTCTTTCTTTTACACTATAGTATTCCTGATTTACTAGTGCGTTATCTACCTTTTACAGCCCAGCCTTCCTGATTCAGTAGTGCGTTATCTATCCTTTACAGCCCAGTCTCTCTGATTCACTAGTGCATTGTCTATCCTTTACACTACTGCCTTACTGAGTCACTAGTGCATTGTCTATCCTTTACAGCCTAGGCTCTCTGATTCACTAGTGCATTGTCTATCCTTTACACTACTGCCTTACTGAGTCACTAGTGCGTTGTCTATCCTTTACATCACAGACTTTCTGATTCACTAGTGCATTGTCTATACTTTACACTACAGCCTTCCTGAGTCACTAGTGCATTGTGCATCACAGGCTGATTTGCCCTGTACTGTACGTCATTTCCATTACACAAGAGTCTCCTGTTCAAGTAGCGCTCATTCTGCCCATTACACTACAGACCTTGGATTCATATAATTCCCATTACATCAAAATTCCATGAAGATTCAACGACATGTCAATTAGACTAAAGGGATTTCCTGATTCACTAGTGCACATCCCATCCATTATTCCAGACACTAGCGTATTATCCTCTTACACTCTCTGCATCACCTGTGTGTGTGCAGGCGTGTGCCCAGAACCTCTCATTAGTATTTTCCAGTGGCAGTGACCAGGTTGAGGTGCCCCAGGGATCTGTCAGAGCTACAGGGGGACACGCACCGCAGGCTTAGAGACCAGGCACTAGAGTACCACCTTGTTTCACCACCGCAAGCTCAGCGCAGATCCTCCAGGACTTGTACCCATACACCTCCAGGTCATTGCCTTTTGCCTATGTCTCATTTATCACACTGGGCAGAGAGAGTGGGTACCACGCGGAATGTCACATCCCCAGATCCCTCCAGGACCTCCGCTCTAACTTGTGGCTATACCCAGCCGGGACACAGGACACGCGTTCTGGGGAAATGGCCACATCTGGAAATGCAATCTAGGATTTGTCGCACCCACAGCAGCGACCACAAGTTTCTCCCCGACCTGCTGTACAGGTTGCGGCATCCCCACGCACCAGGGGTCCAGTGCAGCACAGAAAGGGTTAAGGACTACCCCATCATCTCTTCCCTCCTCCAGTTCTGCAGAGAACTTTTCTTATCCCCCCTCCCACACACAACACTGTACACACACACACACACACATACAGTCATGCTCCATCCTACAGGAATGATGCATGGGAGACAGCGCACAGCTTGGGTACCTCTGAAAGCCACTTTGGCGATCCGGTCGCCCTTTCCCCGCAGGTCGGTCACGGTCTTCAGGTGAACTATCAGAGCCATAGCGATGAGCAGGAGAGTCTCTCATCCAGGCAGTGCGATGCTGATGGGGAGAGCCGGATAATCCTCAGCTGCCTCAGGAGCTGCACGGTGCATTGGCAGAGGAGAGAGAGGAAGGGGGGGCTGCTCTATGTAGTGTTAATCTCCTCCCCTCTCAGTCACTCCGGAGAACTCTGTCCCTTTTTCCTTCCTTGTGCAGACCTGTAAATTATTCACAATTCCTTCCAGTTTCTCCTGCCAGCATCAGCACAAAAAAAATACAACAAAAAAAAAAAAAAAACAACAACCTCCCAAAAATGTAAAAAGCCACAAAAGCAAACTGGCTGCAGGCACCAAAGGGTTAAATATGGAAAACGGGAGCTGCTGACTGTTAACCATTTGGTGCCTGCGCCGGCAGCCTGGCGCTCTGCCTGACGCGTTACCTTCCACCGGTGCGCAGTCCACCATTGCGTCGGGGAGTTACTATTGTCTGTGTCCTGGAGAAGATTCGGCACAGCGGACATTCTGGCTCTCCGGGGGTGGATAGCCGACGATGAATTGCGCACATCCAGCTTGTCGCCTCTAATGTCTGAAAGGGGAATTCAGCACAATTAGGAAATAATAATAATAATAAAAATTCTTGTTGCTAATTACCCGTATGAAAGGTCTCTGCTGCCTTCTTTCATCTGAAGCCTCACCGGTATGTCTGTACGGGGTGTGGGAGGAAACCCAACGCAGACATGGCAGGACATACAAACTCCACACAGATAGGGACTTGTTGGGACTGAACCCATGACACTCGGGATGTGAGGAAGCAATGCTCAACACTGTGGCCCTCATTCCGAGTTGATCGGTCGCAAGGCGAATTTAGCAGAGTTACACACGCTAAGCCGCCGCCTACTGGGAGTGAATCTTAGCTTCTTAAAATTGCGACCGATGTATTCGCAATATTGCGATTACTAACTACTTAGCAGTTTCAGAGTAGCTCCAGACTTACTCTGCCTGTGCGATCATTTCAGTGCTTGTCGTTCCTGGTTGACGTCACAAACACACCCAGCGTTTGCCCAGGCACTCCCACCGTTTCCCCGGCCACTCCTGCGTTTTTTCCGGAAACGGTAGCGTTTTCAGCCACACGCCCCTGAAACGCCGTGTTTCCGCCCAGTAACACCCATTTCCTGTCAATCACATTACGATCGCCGGAGCGAAGAAAAAGCCGTGAGTAAAAATACTTTCTTCATAGTAAAGTTACTTGGCGCAGTCGCAGTGCGAACATTGCGCATGCGTACTAAGCGGATTTTCACTGCGATGCGATGAAAAAGAACGAGCGAACAACTCGGAATGAGGGCCTGTGTCACCATGTTGCCCAGAATGAGTTTGTACTGTAATCGTATATAAATCACGCACCATCGCCAAAACCAGCCGCCTCTGTGATATGGACTGTTATGCCACCAAGCTTTGCTTTTCTCCATAAAGGGCCTATTTAGAAAAATATAAGCATCTCCCTAAAGTAGCTACAGGGAACCTCAGCAGATATCGGAGACGCCTGCCTGCCGCTGTTACATTTGGGCCGGAGGCTATAGCGACATGCATCAAGTAGAAAACATGAAAGCCTTGGTAAATCTGACGGCTTCACAGCCCCCACAGAAACCTATGGGGGCTGCAGCTGATGTCAGAAATGGAGGGACCACGCCAGATATGAAGAGTTCTGCCACTGTCTCTCCTTCATACAGTACATTCGGGGGTATCCCTCCACAGAGATGAGTGTTTTTAGGGCATATGCAGCAAATATTCAATGATAAATAGACCCCTTATTGTCTGTTTAAAATATAATGGAGTTCTATGGGAGCACTCATTCTGCACTGAAGAGACCCTGGCCCTCATTCCGAGTTGTTCGCTCGCTAGCTGCTTTTAGCAGCATTGCACACGCTAAGCCGCCGCCTACTGGGAGTGAATCTTAGCTTAGCAAATTTGCGAACGAAAGATTCTCTAAATTGCGAATAGAAATTTCTTTGCAGTTTCTGAGTAGCTCGACACTTACTCGGCATCTGCGATCAGTTCAGTCAGTTTCGTTCCTGGTTTGACGTCACAAACACACCCAGCGTTCGCCCAGACACTCCTCCGTTTCTCCAGCCACTCCCGCGTTTTTCCCAGAAACGGTAGCGGTTTTTCACACACTCCCATAAAACGGCCAGTTTCCGCCCAGAAACAACCACTTCCTGTCAATCACATTACGATCACCAGAACGAAGAAAAAACCTTGTAATGCCGTGAGTAAAATACCAATCTTCATAGCAAATTTACTTGGTGCAGTCACAGTGCGAACATTGCGCATGCGCATTAGCGGAAAATCGCTGCGATGCGAGGAAAATTACCGAGCGAACAACTCGGAATGAGGGCCCTTGTGTGATCCGTGTCTGTCTGCACTGGTTATTACTGGTAAGCACTGGGATCCAGCACACCCCCAGTAGGTTATGAAGCTATGATAAATGCAATGCCAACACACTTTAACACAAGAACAAATTGAAACATTGGTTTTGGATTACAATTGCCTGTGTATGCGAGCCCAATACAGGAAGATGTTTAAATGGTATTTCAACTATGACTAACAAAAAACAAACAAAAAAAATCATGTTAGTTAAAATGCATTGTGCAGGGTTGCACTGAACTGCAGGTCTTCAACTCAGAGCTTCTGGGTGGATTTCTCATTCATTTAAACTTTTTATTTCTTTCATTTCCACATCCCTGAGCTCAGAGCGGACGTACGATGTGTCCGCCTGTGACAGTTATGCTGGACTTGCTCAGTCTACACCAGGGGTGGGCTATAAGCTGCCCGTCAGCTGCTGTGGGACTACACATCCCAGCATACCCTGCCACACTGCCCACAACTACACCTTCAGCCACGTCAGTAATTACAATGTATAATGCAGGCCATTGGTGAAGTCAGGTAATGGATAACAGAACATTTTCATTGTGGAAAACGACATATTACATAGCCACGATACGCCTCAGGGAAAAGTAAAAAAAAAGTATTATAGTCTTGATAAAATTCCTCTTGTACTACCAGTAATGACCACTAGGGGGCTATGTTGCATTTAACAAACTCATCTGATGTAACAGTGAACTTTTTATCGATACATCCCTGATTGCTGCAATTAAATAAAACACACATGATAATTAAACAGAATCATGGTGCTTTGTTTTGATGCTGTGCGCTGGCTGCTTGGAGATAGGCAGAGCGCGCATTGGAGGCTCTGCGCTGCTTCTGTTTACTGCCAGTAGCTGACAGGCACTAGGACCCAGTGCAGCTCTGCATGGAGGTGCGACCTCCAACATGAGCCTTTTACACATGCACAACTCCCTGCTGTGCCTTTTTCTTTGGCGTCCTGAGTATACGGACGTGCCCCTGAGTTTCTCCATGTAATGGAGCCGGCCTGAAGATCCCAATATCCACTGTGCCATCACACATATTAGCCTTACCGTGAGCTCATATACAGATACGCCCCCGCGCTTCTAGCCGCGACTAGTCGCGATCGGTGGGAATAGACCCTGCTGCAATCCATTCGCATGTGCGAACTGAGCGCAGGAAGGATGAAGAAGCACACAGCTGTACCTGGAACACCACAACGCCCAGCATAACCCTAAAGGTGCTGGCGGACACTGTAGAAATCCTTGCAACCCGTACCTGCTGTTAACCCTGTGTTACTTACCTGTCCCTGTTTTCTACCTGGCTAATAAAGCAACCACTGGTTAAGTCATCTGCGGTGTGGACTAAGTCATCTGCACACTGCTGCCACCTACTGTTCCACAGTAGTGTCTGCCGCATGGCCAGCTGCTGACTTATTGTGTGACAGGGAATTTAGAGTGTAAGCTCCTATGAATGACAAATATCTGTACAGCGCTGCGTATTCAGGGGCCGCTATATAGGCGTAACTAGAAATTTTTCTCCCCCAAGCTAAAAAATTCTCCGGCGCCACCCCCCATAATTGCCACTAGTAAAGGGATGAACCTGCGTGCGCGCGCCACAAAAAGGGGGCGTGGCTTCGTTGTATTGGGCGTGGTTTCACATAAAGGGGCTTGGCATTGCAGGAATAGACTAGCTTATACCCCAGTTTTGCAACCTGCACGCCCAGACGTTGGCCACCACAGGAAAGAAAAATAATCCTGATTCATGCCCCTTATATTATTTGTCATTTTTCCTCCTTATAGTAATGCCCAGTATACATTATTCCACATACTGCAATGGCCCTTAGACATTATGCCACACACAACAATGCACATGACACAATATGCACACACCATAATGCCCCCGACACATTATGCCACACACCGTAATGCCTGTGACACATTATGACAGGAATCGCAATGCCCGTTATACATTATGCTACACACTGCACTGCCCCTGATACATTATACCACACACCGTAATGCCTGTGACACATTATGACAGGAATCGCAATGCCCGTTCAGTGGCAAACGCAGGATTTGCATGGGGGGGTTTCCAGAACTGGGCGGAGCCAATCACGGGGGTGGGAACTGAGGTGACCCAGTATATGCTGGGTCCGTAAAACTAGTGTGTCTGTGTGTGTGTGTGTGTGTGTATATATATATATATATATATATATATATATATACACATTTATATATATACATATATCTACACACACATATATATATATATATATATATATATATACACATACACACACACATACATATACACGGGTGGTCTTCAGTATGCCGGCGGTCGGGCTCCCGGCGACCAGCATTCCGGCGCAGGGAGCCTGACCGCCGGCATACTGACACTTATTCTCCCTCGTGGGGGTCCACGACCCCCCTGGAGGGAGAATAGAATAGTGTGGTGCGCGTAGCGCGGCGAGCGCAGCGAGCCCGCAAGGGGCTCATTTGCGCTCGCCACACTGTTGGTAAGCCGGCGGCCGGCCTCCCGGCGCCGGTATGCTGGTCGCCGGGAGGCCGGCCGCCGGGAGATCGTAGTGAACCCATATACACATATACATAGCATATTAAACATGCATATATATATATATATATATACACACACATACAGTACACATATATATATATACACATGTATATATATATCATATGTGTGTGTTTATATGTATAAATGTATGTATATACATGTGTATATATGTAGGCACATGGATATATATGTACTATAATTAAAATAAAGTAAACTTTTATTGCATTTGCAAGTGCCACCAGGAAGACAGCAGGCTGCAGAGGACACTAGACAGTCATTAATAATAGTCATGCAGCTAAAAAAAAAAAAAAATTTTTTTTTTTTTTTTTTTAGTGGAGGGGGGTTTCTGGGTACTCGGAAACCCCCCCTGGGTGCGCCACTGCCGTTATACATTATGCTACACACTGCAATGTCCCTGATACATTATAGCACATACAATGCCTGTGACACATTATGACACACACCGCAATGTCCGTGATACATTATGCCACACACTGCAATGCCCCTGAGACATTATACCACATACCACAATGCCCGTGATATAGTATCAGGAGCGGCTCTTGGTGCGGGCAAGCAGTGCCTTTGCCCAGGGCACTGCGGCCTGGGGGCGCGGCCGCAGACACCCCGCAGGCACCGCCACCTGCCTGCACTCCGCACCCCGCTCCACGGCTGCAGCAGACGCCGTGGGCTGTGTGGGCGTCCACTGCAGCCGGCTCCAGACACAGACACTAGAGGTCGTTATTGACCTCTAGTGTCTGTGCGGCGCTATGGGAGAGACGTCATTGGCAGTGGTAAGTATTGTTTTTATTATTTTGTGTGTGTTTGTAAGCGGGGGGCACAGCGACAGGGGGCAAATAAAGAGGGGGAACAGCGACAGTGGGCAAATAAAGAGGGGGCACACCGACAGGGGGCAAATAAAGAGGGGGCACAGCGATATGGGGGCAAATAAAGAGGGGGCACAGCGACAGGGTGCAAATAAAGAGGGGGCACAGCAACAGGGGGCAAATAAAGAGGGGGCACAGCTACAGGGGGCAAATAAACTGGGAGGCACAGCTACTGGGAGCATAACTGGCCATGCCCCTCCCCTATGAAGCCCCCCCGCACACTAACTGATTTGCCACGGGAGGGGGGGGCGCCAGTGGAAACTCTCGCACTGGGCGCCACAAGGGGTAGAACCGGCCCTGTATAGTATACCACACACCGTAATGCCTGACACATTATGACACACACCGCAATGTCCGTGATACATTATGCCACACACCGCAATGCCCATTACACATTAAGTCCTACAGTAAGGCTTCTAATTACTTTTAAATTACCTGCTCGTTGACAGGGGTTTCATGCTCTTGGTTCCATGCACGGTGCCAGGGGTTCTCATGCTCAGGGTGTCATGCTCGTTGCCAGGGGTTTCATGCACTGGGTGTCATGCTCATTGCCAGGGGTTTCATGCTCTTGGTTCCATGCATGGTGCCAGGGGTTTTCATGCTCAGGGTGTCATGCTCGTTGCCAGGGGTTTCATGCACTGGGTGTCATGCTTGTTGCCAGGGGTTTCATGCTCTTGGTTCCATGCACGGTGCCAGGGGTCTTCATGCTCAGGCTGTCATGCTCGTTGCCAGGGGTTTCATGCACTGGGTGTCATGCTCGTTGCCAGGGGTTTCATGCACTGGGTGTCATGCTCGTTGCCAGGGGTTTCTTGCACTGGGTGTCATGTTCGCTGCCAGGGGTTTCATGCACTGGGTGTCATGCTCGTTGCTAGGGGGTAATGCTTGTTGCTAGGGCTGTGTTCCCAGTACCACATATGCCCCCAGTGCCAGACATTCCCCCACAGTGCCAGGTACACACATGCCCCCAATGCCAAATATGCCCCCCCCCCAAGTGCCAGGTACACATATACCTCCCAGTGCCAAATATGCTCCCCCAGTGCCACATATGCCCCCTCAGTGCCACATATGCCCCCCCCCCAGTGCCAGGTACAGCTCCCCCCCCCCCACCCGCTCCCCTGCTGTTTTGTGAAGGAGGGACACGGAGGGCACAGAGCGCGCCTCTCCTGTGTACCTCCTGCGTCTCCGTCGTGTCTGTTAAATGAAGTGCCGGTCCGTGAGCCAATCAGAGCTCACGAACAGGCACTAAATTCAATAGACAGGCTGGAGACGCAGGAAGGACACAGGAGAGGCGCGCGCTGTGCCCTCCGTGTCCCCCCTTCACAGCAGCAGCTAGGGCGCCAGCAGAGGGTTGGAGGGAAGGAGGGAGACAGCAGATTGACATGCGGATGGCTTCTTTTTTGTGAAGAAGAAGGACGGAGGCTTGAGACCATGTATCGACTATCGTGGCCTCAATGATATCACCATTAAGAACAAATATCCATTGCCGCTCATCACGGAGCTATTTGATAGGGTTCGCGGAGCCCATGTCTTCACCAAGCTCGACATAAGGGGAGCCTATAACTTGATACGTATCCGACAGGGGGACAATTGGAAAACGGCCTTCAATACCAGGGACGGGCATTACAAATATCTGGTAATGTCGTTTGGCCTCAGCAATGCCCCTGCCGTCTTCCAGGGATTTGTGAATGAAATCTTCCGAGATATGTTATACCTAAGTGTAGTGGTATACTTGGATGACATTCTGATATTTTCTAAGAATCTCACAGAGCACAGAGTACAGGTCAGGGAGGTACTTCTTCGTCTACGAAGGAATCATCTCTATGGCAAAATTTCCAAATGTGCCTTTGAGGTCCCTTCAATTCCATTCCTCAGTTATGTCATCTCAGGTACGGAGCTTCGCATGGATCCGGAAAAACTTACTGCCATACGGGACTGGACTCAGCCTCTTTCCTTGAAAGCGGTACAAAGATTTCTGGGTTTCGCAAACTACTACCGGAAATTCATAAAGGGATTCTCTACCATTGTGGCACCTATTACTGCCCTAATCAAGAAGGGGTCTGACCCAAGTAACTGGTCTTCCGAAGCTGTGGCAGCGTTCGCCCAGTTGAAAGCAGCCTTTATGTCCGCTCCGGTACTCCAGCAACCAAATTTTTCCAAACCATTCTTCTTGGAAGTCGATGCTTCCTCAGTAGACATCGGTGCCATACTTTCACAGTACTCCTCTGACGGGAAGTTACATCCATGTGGTTTCCATTCTCGCAAGTTCTCTCCTGCAGAACGAAACTACACCATTGGAGACCAGGAACTTTTGGCAATAAAATCTGCTCTGGAAGAATGGAGATACCTATTGGAAGGTGCTAAACACCTAATTACAATTTACACCGATCATAAGAACTTGCTGTACCTCAAGACGGCCCAGTGCCTGAATCCCCGACAGGCTAGATGGGCGCTCTTCTTCACTCGATTTTCGTTCGTCATTAAGTACTGGGCCGGGACTTTTAACACTAAGGCTGATGCTCTGTCTCATTCCTTAACGGCTTTGGATGAGGAGAATTCTGTTGAAAAGGCTTTGATTCTCAGTCCTGTTTCTATTTCGGCAGCTCCCACCGCTCTGGGTCCTCCTCCTGGGAGAATGTCTGTACCAGCTAAATTTCGACCAAGGTTGCTGCAGTGGGCTCATGTCTCCAAGTTCACCGGACATCCTGGAGTTCAAAAAATGTGGGAGTTTCTGTGAAGGTCATACTGGTGGGACACTATGAAGAAGGATATACAAGATTATGTCAACTCTTGTCCTCAATGTGCTCAGCACAAAATTTTTCGGCTGCCTCCAGCGGGGTTGCTTCATCCACTGTCCATTCCTAAGAGGCCTTGGACCCATATTTCTATGGACTTCGTCACCGATTTGCCCTTCTCCAAGGGTCACAATACCGTCTGGGTGATTGTTGACCGCTTTTCTAAGATGGCACATTTTGTTCCTTTGACCGGGCTACCGTCGGCTCCCAAGTTGGCTTTATTATTTATCCGTGAACACTTCCGCTTGCACGGGTTACCTCTGGAAATAGTCTCTGATCGGGGGGTGCAGTGTACTGCAAGATTCTGGAGGGCCCTCTGTTCAGCCTTACAAATAAAGCTCAAGTTTTCATCTGCCTACCATCCTCAAACCAATGGGCAAACTGAACGCGTCAATCAAGATTTAGAGACTTTTCTCCGCGTTTATCTCTCTCCTTCGCAAGATGATTGGGTGGAACAGTTGCCCTGGGCCGAATTTGCCCATAATCATCTGTACCACTCTTCCACTGGCGAGTCCCCATTCTTCATTAATTATGGATTCTTTCCACGAGTCCCAGAATTACCCGTCTGTCCTCCGGAAGATGTTCCTGCTGCAGCTTCTACTCTACGGCACTTCAGTCAAATCTGGAGTAGGATTCACGCTAACCTCAAGAAAATCTCCGGCCGCTACAAATTCTTTGCGGATAGGAAGCGACGGGCAGCTCCTCAATACAAAGTTGGCAACAGGGTATGGCTCTCTACTCGCAATCTCCGTTTAAGAGTGCCCGCTATGAAGTTTGCTGCGAGGTTCCTTGGTCCTTACCCAGTGTTGCAAGTCCTGAACCCGGTTGTCTGCAAATTGGGATTGCCTTCCCACTTTCGGGTACCAAATTTCTTCCATGTCTCTCTCTTCCATCCCCTTATTTTGAATCGGTTCCATTCAGAATCCCCTAGGCCAACCTCTGTAGAGACTGAAGCTGGAACCGAATTTGAAATCAAAGCTATTCTTGACTCTCGTTATCTTCACAAGAATCTACAGTATTTGGTAGAATGGAAAGGTTATGGTCCTGAGGAGAGAAGCTGGGTCAATGCTACTGAGGTGACGGCCCCCCGACTGGTGCAGATCTTCCATTCCAGACATCCAACTAAGCCCGGGAAGTGTCCAGGGGCCACTCCTGGAGGAGGGGGTACTGTCACACACCAGGGGCAGCGGCCGCCGCGCTTACCCCTGCGTGTCTGCTGGTCGGTCCGGCGGCTCTCACCTCCGGCGGTCCTCGGGTTCCGGCGTCTGGCTGGCGCGGCTCCCGGCGGTTCCCCGGAACGTGGGCGCCGCCATGACGTCCGGCATCACGGGGGTGGAGAGCGGCTAACGTCACCTACACGCTCCACCAATCGCGAAAAGGCAGGGAATTCTGAGTATCGTCTTTTCCCCTAAAGTGGATGCCAGTGCTCATGTTCACTGTGTGTCTCCCTGCAGCTGTACTCCAGTGCTTCCAGTGTTTCAGGGTGTCTTTCGGCAGCCAAGTTTCCAGAGTTCCCAGCAACCAGCGTGTTTCTTTGCAGTGCAGTCATCAGTGTCTTTCACCATCGCTCACTAGTTCTTCCTTCAACAGTGTCTCCAAACATCGCTCACAAATTCTTCAGTGTCTTTCACCATCGCTCACAAGTTTTTCATTCTTCAGTGTCTTTCACCATCGCTCACAAGTTCTTCAATCTTCAGTGACTTTCACCATCGCTCACAAGTTCTTCCTTCAGTGTCTTTAAACATCGCTCACAAATTATTCAGTGTCTTTCACCATTGCTCACAAGTTCATCCTTCAGTGTCTTTAAACATCACTCACAAATTCTTCAGTGTCTTTCACCACCGCTCACAAGTTCTTCATTCAACAGTGTCTTTAAACATCGCTCACAAGTTCTTCATTCATCAAGTGTCTTTCACCATCGATCTCAAGTTCTTTATTTGTCAGTATCTTTCACCATCGCTCACAAGTTCTTCATTCAAGTGTCTTTCACCATAGCTCTCAAGTTCTTCATTTGTCAGTGTCTTTCACTATCGCTCACAAGTTCTTCATTCATCAAGTGTCTTTCACCATCGCTCTCAAGTTCTTCATTTGTCAGTGTCTTTCACCATCGCTCACAAATTCTTCATTCATCGGTGTCTTTCACCATCGCTCACAAGTTCTTCATTCATCAGTGTCTTTTACCATCGCTCACAAGTTCTTCATTCATCTGTGTCTGTAGACATCGCTCACAAATTCTTCAGTAACCTTGGACATCGCCCACAACTTCTCTTCCTTTTATGTGTCGCTGTATTGCTCCCGTCCCATAATAAAGTTCTTCAGCATTTTTACACCAGTTCTAACTGTCAGAGTCCTGTATGAGGAAAACCTATATCCGGCCATCTTTGCTCCGACCCAGCTGTGGTTCCTCTTCCCGACCATCGGAAGAACCCCCGAGTTCACAATACCCCCAACCCAGGTCAGTGACGAGTAGTTTTGCCACCAGTACTGTGCCCCCAATAGTTTTGCTCCCAGTACTGTGCCCCGTGTAGCTGTGCCCCCAGTACTGTGCCCCATGTAGCTGTGCCCCCAGTATTAATGCCCCCTGTACAAAAAGAAAAGACTCTTTTGCTGCGCCTGTATATAATGATCTATTTGTAAATAAATGTGAATTGAACCACGGATCTTATGGCATGGGGAAGACACGTTCGCCACTATGAGGAGATGTGCGATACTTCTAAAAAGGTTGATCAAATTATAAATTAAAAATAGAGGCGCTCATGAGAGACACATACCAAAATATCACAGGTTCAATATCAGCCAAGGAATAAATAATAATAATAAAGAAATATAAAATACATATATTTATTAATAGTAATATAAAAATATTTTTATATTACTATTAATAAATATATGTATTTTATATTTCTTTATTATTATTATTTATTCCTTGGCTGATATTGAACCTGTGATATTTTGGTATGTGTCTCTCATGAGCGCCTCTATTTTTAATTTATAAATTAATGCCCCCTGTAGCTGTGCCCCCTGTAGCTGTGTCCCCAGTAGTAATGCCCCCAGTACTGTGCCCCTTGTAGCTGTGCCCCAGTATTAATGCCCCTAATAGCACCACTTACACAAAAATAAATAAATAAATACTCACCATCCCCGCTCCTGCTTCCTGTCCACTGCTGACCTCCGTCTCTGGCTGCCGGCGCCGCTCCTCGGATCTATGGGAGAGACGTCATGACGTCTCTACCATAGCACCACACAGACACTAGAGGTCAATTATGACCTCTAGTGTCTACGGCCACTCCCACAATGTCGTGTGGTGCACAGTGACACCAGGTGCACCGCACGGCACTAGTAGTATCTCCTGCCATGGGGCGGCAGCGCCCTCGGGACAGCAGTGGCCCAAAAGCCTGTTTGCCCGTGGCAAGAGCCACTACTGGCTGCATTGGGCGAGTTCCTCACAGGGGGCAGGATGTAGTACCGTTTACCGCATTTTCCTAATGTACTAACCCCCGGCCGGCAGGTCAGCGCCGCAGGGGGGTTCGCCAGCTTTTGCTGGTGATACCTCATAGAAGCCTATGGGCTTCTCTCCACAGTGCTGTGTCAGGGGTCCAATCGGATCCCTCTCAGCATACCTCGCGCCCGCCCCCGTCACCTAGCGCATACGCAGACTGACTCCCGGGGCCGAATCCCAGAAGTTAGGCAGCCGCTGCGCAACGTGGATGACACCTCTTATCGGAAGAGCTGTCCTCCGCAATGCTGATTGCATATGTAAGTACATATATGGGATTAGCATCATGGCGCTGGGCGGCGATGTACATTAGTACATCCCGCTCAGGGTATGAAGCTCCAATACTGCACTGGTCCTCCTTCCATTCCCTGCATTGGCAGAGTCGGGATGTCTGCAGGATTTTAGCTGCCCCCCTCCGCCACAAGACAAGTGATCTTCCTGTCTGAGTCCTCCACAGACGTAGCCTTCTGCTGTCAGAAGACAGGAACATATAAAAGAGACATGAGCCTTTGAAAGCTCCCCACACCATCATTCATTATACCATCAGCCCACTATACTAGGGCAGAGGGCCCCTCCAACATTATGCAGGAGAAATGCTCTGGTCCCCCATTCTCCAGGCAGTAGCTCTTTGCTATAGATATCCACCCAGGGATGCTCTTGTTGCTCCTCCTTGAAAAAGTCCAGTTCAGTAGCAGGACAGCGTCAAACGTTTTCTGGCTGGGTGCCGGTTGGCCAATCTGGAGACAGTTCGGCTGCAGTGAGCCAATCCATGCTCCACGCAGTGTTTTACGGACAAGCAGCTGAGATCGGTCTGTCATTTACAGGACTACTGAAGGCTAAGGAATAGTGAGATTTATTACTCTCCTCATTGTACATAGGCTCTTGCCAGTGGTGCCCCCAAAATCTAAGCACTCTAGGCTGCAACCTGATCAGCCTGTTGGTTAATCAGGCACTGGAGCTAGGTTGCCCTGGGCAAGTGCCTAGGTTGCCTATGCCCACGGCCAGCTCTGGCTGCCATCAGTGTTTTACATCGATGGCAGGAAACCACCGTCGGTGAACTATGATCTGCACCATTGACGACTGTCAGCAATCCAGCGCAGACAGAGGCTGTAACAACACAGTAGGAGGTGGACCACATTGGTGACGGACAATTGGGGGTGGAGCTGGGGCACATTGGGGGTGGAGCTATGTTATGTACCCTGTACCGGGGGAAGGAAAAATGTGTGGGTAGTTCTCCTGCATTCCATCCACTTGTTAGTGAAATGGGCAGGATGAGGAGGTAATACCGTGCACTGCGACTCCGGAGGGAAGGGACAGGACGAAAATGATGTCAATTATGTAAATTTAGCCCACCCCCTACCCAGAAGCTTGCGATTCACTGCATTTTGATGTGACAAGGGCGAGGCCCTAATGATGCACAGACCACAAAGTGGCATTTGCCGCTCCTCTATGGGCTTCTTCCGGAGAGGAGAATGAATAAGTAAGTACAGTATGACCAAAACTAATAACAAAATATATTGAAACAATCATACTTTAAATAAGAATTTACTTACCGATAATTCTATTTCTCGTAGTCCGTAGTGGATGCTGGGGACTCCGTAAGGACCATGGGGAATAGCGGCTCCGCAGGAGACTGGGCACAAATAGAAAGCTTTAGTACTACCTGGTGTGCACTGGCTCCCCCCCCTATGACCCTCCTCCAAGCCTCAGTTAGGATACTGTGCCCGGACGAGCGTACACAATAAGGAAGGATTTTAAATCCCGGGTAAGACTCATACCAGCCACACCAATCACACTGTACAACTTGTGATCTAAACCCAGTTAACAGTATGATAAACAGAGGAGCCTCTAGAAAAGATGGCTCACTACAACAATAACCCGATTTAGTTAACAATAACTATGTACAAGTATTGCAGACAATCCGCACTTGGGATGGGCGCCCAGCATCCACTACAGACTACGAGAAATAGAATTATCGGTAAGTAAATTCTTATTTTCTCTGACGTCCTAGTGGATGCTGGGAACTCCGTAAGGACCATGGGGATTATACCAAAGCTCCCAAACGGGCGGGAGAGTGCGGATGACTCTGCAGCACCGAATGAGAGAACTCCAGGTCCTCCTCAGCCAGGGTATCAAATTTGTAGAATTTAGCAAACGTGTTTGCCCCTGACCAAGTAGCTGCTCGGCAAAGTTGTAAAGCCGAGACCCCTCGGGCGGCCGCCCAAGATGAGCCCACTTTCCGTGTGGAATGGGCTTTTACAGATTTTGGCTGTGGCAGGCCTGCCACAGAATGTGCAAGCTGAATTGTACTACAAATCCAACGAGCAATAGTCTGCTTAGAAGCAGGAGCACCCAGCTTGTTGGGTGCATACAGGATAAACAGCGAGTCAGATTTTCTGACTCCAGCCGTCCTGGAAACGTATATTTTCAGGGCCCTGACTACGTCCAGTAACTTGGAGTCCTCCAAGTCCCTAGTAGCCGCAGGTACCACAATAGGCTGGTTCAGGTGAAATGCTGAAACCACCTTAGGGAGAAATTGAGGACGAGTCCTCAATTCTGCCCTGTCCGTATGAAAAATTAGGTAAGGGCTTTTATAGGATAAAGCCGCCAATTCTGACACGCGCCTGGCTGAAGCCAGGGCCAATAGCATTACCACTTTCCATGTGAGATATTTTAAGTCCACAGTGGTGAGTGGTTCAAACCAATGTGATTTTAGGAACCCCAAAACCACATTGAGATCCCAAGGTGCCACTGGAGGCACAAAAGGAGGCTGTATATGCAGCACCCCTTTGACAAACGTCTGAACTTCAGGAACTGAAGCCAGTTCTTTTTGGAAGAAGATCGACAGGGCCGAAATTTGAACCTTAATGGACCCTAATTTTAGGCCCATAGACAGTCCTGTTTGCAGGAAATGTAGGAAACGACCCAGTTGAAATTCCTCTGTAGGGGCCTTCCTGGCCTCGCACCACGCAACATATTTACGCCAAATACGGTGATAATGCTGCACGGTTACATCCTTCCTGGCTTTGATCAGGATAGGGATGACTTCATCCGGAATGCCTTTTTCCTTCAGGATCCGGCGTTCAACCGCCATGCCGTCAAACGCAGCCGCGGTAAGTCTTGGAACAGACAGGGTCCCTGCTGGAGCAGGTCCCTTCGTAGAGGTAGAGGCCACGGGTCCTCCGTGAGCATCTCTTGAAGTTCCGGGTACCAAGTCCTTCTTGGCCAATCCGGAGCCACGAGTATAGTCCTTACTCCTCTCCTTCTTATGATTCTCAGTACCTTGGGTATGAGAGGCAGAGGAGGGAACACATACACTGACTGGTACACCCACGGTGTTACCAGAGCGTCCACAGCTATTGCCTGAGGGTCCCGTGACCTGGCGCAATACCTGTCTAGTTTTTTGTTGAGGCGTGACGCCATCATGTCCACCTTTGGTTTTTCCCAACGGTTCACAATCATGTGGAAGACTTCTGGGTGAAGTCCCCACTCTCCCGGGTGGAGGTCGTGCCTGCTGAGGAAGTCTGCTTCCCAGTTGTCCACTCCCGGAATGAACACTGCTGACAGTGCTATCACATGATTTTCCGCCCAGCGAAGAATCCTTGCAACTTCTGCCATTGCCCTCCTGCTTCTTGTGCCGCCCTGTCTGTTTACGTGGGCGACTGCCGTGATGTTGTCTGACTGAATCAGCACCGGCTGACCTTGAAGCAGAGGTCGTGCTAGGATTAGAGCATTGTAGATGGCCCTTAGCTCCAGGATATTTATGTGAAGTGATGTCTCCAGGCTTGACCACAAGCCCTGGAAATTTCTTCCTTGTGTGACTGCCCCCCAGCCTCTCAGGCTGGCATCCGTGGTCACCAGGACCCAGTCCTGAATGCCGAATCTGCGGCCCTCTAGAAGATGAGCCCTCTGCAACCACCACAGAAGAGACACCCTTGTCCTTGGAGACAGGGTCATCCGCTGATGCATCTGAAGATGCGATCCGGACCATTTGTCCAGCAGATCCCACTGGAACGTTCTTGCGTGGAATCTGTCGAATGGAATCGCTTCGTAGGAAGCTACCATCTTTCCCAAGACTCTTGTGCATTGATGCACTGAGACTTGCCCCGGTTTCAGGAGGTTTCTGACCAGTTCGGATAACTCCCTGGCTTTCTCCTCCGGAAGGAACACCTTTTTCTGGACTGTGTCCAGAATCATCCCTAGGAACAGAAGACGTGTTGTCGGAACCAGCTGCGATTTTGGGATATTTAGAATCCAGCCGTGCTGCCGTAGCACTACCTGAGATAGGGCTACTCCGACTACTAACTGTTCTCTGGATCTTGCTCTTATCAGGAGATCGTCCAAGTAAGGGATAATTAAAACGCCTTTTCTTCGAAGAAGAATCATCATTTCGGCCATTACCTTGGTAAAGACCCGAGGTGCCGTGGATAATCCAAACGGCAGTGTCTGAAACTGATAGTGACAGTTTTGTACCACAAACCTGAGGTACCCTTGATGAGAAGGGTAAATGGGGACATGGAGGTAGGCATCTTTGATGTCCAGAGACACCATATAGTCCCCCTCTTCCAGGTTCGCGATCACTGCTCTGAGTGGCTCCATCTTGAATTTGAACCTCTGTATGTAAGTGTTCAAAGACTTCAGATTTAAAATTGGTCTCACCGAGCCGTCCGGCTTCGGTACCACAAACAGCGTGGAATAATACCCCTTCCCTTGTTGCAGGAGGGGTACCTTGATTATCACCTGCTGGGAATACAGCTTGTGAACTGCCTCCAATACTGCCTCCCTGTCGGAGGGAGACGTTGGTAAAGCAGACTTCAGGAACCAGCGAGGGGGAGACGTCTCGAACTCCAATTTGTACCCCTGAGATACTACTTGCAGGATCCAGGGGTCCACTTGCGAGTGAGCCCACTGCGCGCTGAAATTCTTGAGACGGGCCCCCACCGTGCCTGAGTCCGCTTGTAAGGCCCCAGCGTCATGCTGAGGACTTGGCAGAAGCGGGGGAGGGCTTTTGTTCCTGGGAAGTGGCTGTCTGTTGCAGTCTTTTTCCCTTTCCTCTGCCCCGGGGCAGAAAAGAGGAACCTTTTGCCCGCTTGCCTTTATGGGGACGAAAGGACTGAGCCGGATAAGACGGCGTCTTTTTATGTTGAGAGGTTACCTGGGGTAAAAATGTGGATTTCCCAGCAGTTGCCGTGGCCACCAGGTCCGATAGACCGACCCCAAATAACTCCTCCCCTTTATAAGGCAATATTTCCATATGCCGTTTAGAGTCCGCATCACCTGACCACTGTCGCGTCCATAATCCTCTTCTGGCAGAAATGGACAGCGCACTCACTCTTGAAGCCAGAGTGGAAATATCCCTCTGTGCATCTCGCATATATAGAAATGCATCTTTCAAATGCTCTATAGTCAATAATATACTGTCCCTATCCAGGGTATCAATATTTTCAGTCAGGGAATCCGACCAAGCCACCCCAGCGCTGCACATCCAGGCTGAGGCGATTGCTGGTCGTAGTATAACACCAGTATGTGTGTATATACTTTTAAGGATATTCTCCAGTTTTCTGTCACCTGGTTCCTTGAGGGCGGCCGTATCAGGAGACGGTAACGCCACTTGTTTTGATAAGCGTGTGAGCGCTTTATCCACTCTAGGGGGTGTTTCCCAACGCGCCCTAACCTCTGGCGGGAAAGGGTATAATGCCAATAACTTTTTTGAAATTATCAGTTTTTTATCGGGGGAAACCCACGCTTCATCACACACCTCATTTAATTCATCTGATTCAGGAAAAACTACGGGTAGTTTTTTCACACCCCACATAATACCCTTTTTAGTGGTACTTGCAGTATCAGAAATGTTTAACACCTCTCTCATTGCCGTGATCATGTAACGTGTGGCCCTACTGGAAGTCACGTTTGTCTCCACCCCGTCGACACTGGAGTCAGTATCCGTGTCAACGTCAGTATCCACCACCTGAGGTAACGGCCTTTTTAGAGACCCTGATGGTTTTTGAGACGCCTGGACAGGGACCAGCTGATTAGTCGGCTGTCTCATGTCATCAACCGTCTTTTGTAAGGAGCTGACACTGTCACGTAAATCCTTCCATAAAGCCATCCACTCAGGTGTCGACTCCTTAGGGGGTGACATCTCTATTATAGGCAATTGCCCCGCCTCCACATCATTTTCCTCCTCATACATGTCGACACAAACGTACCGACACACAGCACACGCACAGGGAATGCTCTGATAGAGGACAGGACCCCACTAGCCCTTTGGGGAGACAGAGGGAGAGTATGCCAGCACACACCAGAGCGCTATATATAGATATAGGGACAACCTTATCAGGGCCGTTTCTTGGGGCAGACGAGCAGTGCAACTGCACTGGTCGCCCGCCGCGGCACTAACTGTGGCTCCCTGCTTCCCCCTCCTATTTCTCCCCGAGTAACCCGCTCGGGGGGCAGAGTTTCACGGAATGACACGGTTGCGTCGTTACGTCACAACGCAACCCCGTCACTCCGCAAAATCTCCCCCCCCCCTAGCGGAGTACAGAGGGGGATCCAAGTTAGGAAGAGGGAAAGGCTGGCGCGAGGAGCGACTGGTGAGGCGGGCCATAGAGCGGTAATCGCCTCTGTAAGTATTCTCTCTCTCTCTCTCAATGTGTAAAATGGGGACTGTGACAGGACGGTACCGTACGGAAGCACTCGCCGCTTGCCGCGTCCCGTTGACTGCGCACAGAATGGAAGGTCAAGCCGCACGAGGCCTGACCACATAGGGGATTCCCGCTTACCGTCAGTAACCGCCTGTTACTGACTCCACCCACTGCGCTGTGGGCGTGTTCTCGCTGCCACCACCAAACTCCTAACCTGCCGTGGCGTTTGGAACCACGGTTCTGCTCTGTATGTGCCGACGCACTGCTTTACCACAGCTGTGTGGTGCTGACGAATCCCCACTAGCCACTTGCTAGGCCTCTACCGGTAGCTGGCGGAAGGCGGAGCTTGGAGACGTTAGGTGCTTCCCTGGACAGCCGGAGGACGGGGCTAGGTTTGGCCTAACCCTGTTGGTCACAAGATGAAGCAATCTTCTTGAGGCAATGATGTTTATTTGCTCAAATATAGTTCTAAAGAGAACTCTTCCCTATTGCTAGGGGCAACAGCATACAGCAAGATGTTCCAGCAGAATAAGATGGTATAACTACAACTCTGGAGGCACGCAGGTCTCCTTTTTATGTCAGTTTTCCACACAGTACCACAGGGGGGTAAGCCCTCCCTGTCTTCTCCAACCAATCAGGTTAATTTACAAAATACCAATAAATTACATTTTACAAGGATATAAGTGCAATAAAACAATATCCTCCTTCCTGTCACCCAGACAACGTTTGGTATCAGATTAACATCACTGTTGATAAATTTATCACATATCTTCAAAATACAGATGTTTCTGGTCATTCACATCTCAAGGCAATCCCAGTGTTTAAGATTACAACAGGAATGGCTACAATACAAACAGTCTTCCTTCCTACATCGGTCGTTCGTATGTCAATTCCAAGCCCATAAACCCAATGATTAGCATCTCTCCTAAGGAATTTACACATCAAAAGGTATTATCCTTCACACCTCTCTGATAGAACAGGGCCATTAGCATGCCACTTCCTATTTCCAGAGGATAAGAGATGCGTATTCAGACATCTATATTAACTGCATTTTTCCTTTAAATATACACCAAGCCTGTCTTGAATATAAAATAGATACAGTTAAACATGCATTCCTGCAATAGTGCACAGAGCACTACATATGACATGTTAAAAGTAAAACACATGATTCAACAAACTTTTAAACAGTCCGCAACATGGCGCTGGGCACGAGGGTTAACCCCTTCAGGGCCGCAGACGCCATTACACGTGTGGCTGGCTAGTCTCTCCGGCCACATTCCTTCCCCCCCATTCAAGCGGGTCAACCAGGGACCCATGTCCCAACGATTTGGGTCCTGGTCCCGCAGTCCCTTGTGTTGAAGGGGACGCTACCTAGGGTGTGTAGGCTCCGGCCTAGACAGTTCATCCATAGTGCAGTGGGCCTCTCTTCGTGGGTGCACAATGTTCAAATAGTCCACCTGAAGTCCAAGTTCAAGGCTCCACCACAAAAGTCTGTCCAATTCCCCCAAGGTAGGTTGCAGCCACCTAACAGGTAGGTGGTAAGTCACCACGGTGGGGGGCCGGTTACAAACAAGTGCCACCCAAGGTGTCCCAATTGTGGCATACCCCACCTCCCACAATAGCAGTATACTGCTCAACCAGGCCACAGGGTGCTCCTGCCCATATGGCTCTTTCCGTCTCGGTACTGCTCCCAGTCCGTGCAGTGGCGCAATAGTTCGTAACACACAGTCCTGGTCAAGAATGTGCGCCATCAGCACTGGAGCGGGTACCCGAGTCTTCTTCAATGACTGGAATGCCAACTCGCAAGCGGGTGCAAAGTCCACTGACTTGGGAATGCCCTTCCTAGCCATCTCTGTCAAGGGGTTCACTACAGGACTAAAGTCAATGACAACATGTCCGTAGGGCCTTACAGGTTCTAAGGTCAGTACCGGTCTGGGTGATGTGGGTCGGGGACAGCCTCTGGTTGCCTCCACCCCCTCTGGTTTGGGCCTACCCCTGTCTCCTCCCACATGGTGCCCCAGGCACTGCACCTCCGTCATACCTATCTGGCAACTGTCTGCCCTAACCGTCAGACCTGCCCTCCAATCCTCCTCTGTCGACCTATAACTCGGGAAACCTACCCTGTCACCTAGGCCTACTCTTCCCTCCTCGTCCGCTACCTGTGCCACAGGGATGGCGGCCAGACCACCAGCCTCTGGATCCTGTGTGGCATCCACTACAGGGAGGCTGCGTGTCTTCCCCGATCTACTGCGCACAGGCAGGGGACCTGCTATGTCCACAGCAACTTGCTGCAAGGGTTCTCCTATGGGCAGAGGCCCAGAGACAACACAACCGCTGGAGTGCCCCGGCTGCCAACGCATGGCACCAGCCTTACAGTTGGTCTGAGCGTCATCCGACATTCCAGACCAGGGTAAGCTCTGTGTCAGGCACTTCAGGGTACGGTCTGTCTCCGGGTTACTGTCCAAAGAGGTTTCACTGGCAACCGACACCGGTTGCGCAGGAACTTTCCCTGAGGGGACCAGTTGGACACATTCCCTATCTGGTCTATCCCCTCCCACTTTCCTGTCTACCCTGTACCTTAACCCTTCCCGCCAGGTCAAACTTCCTGCCCCAACCCTGTCAAGGCCGCTGCCAGAGTGGCGCCTCATGCCTTTCAGGGATGGGTCAGAGGGTTGAGCCTCCCTAAACTCCTGCCTGTGGCCCTCAATCTCTCCTAAATTGGGACACTCTACAGGGGGATCTAGGTGGGGACTACTAGGGTCAGTCTGGTAGGGGTCAGTCATGGAAAAGTCAGTGTGGTTTCTCATACTCACCGCCGGAGTTGGCAAACCACTTGGGTCAGGAGCATCATTGGGCACCCCCACAGGATCAAACAAGCTGGACCCGACATCCTCTGCGTTGCTAGGGGACGTAGGCATACCAGAGGCAAAAGGCATGCGGGGTCGATGTACCGATCTAGCCGCTGTAATCTTTTCCTCTGGGCTGGTTGATGCTGTGGTTGGCTGTGCTGGCAGTTGTCTTGCAGCTGTAGTCTTTTCCTCTGGGCTGGGCTGTGCTGGAGTAGCTGATGTCAACGGTGGTTGTGGAACTTGACTCCGGGGAATGGCGCCAACAAACGTAGTGACGATCCCACCACCCAGATCATTTCCTAGGACCACATCAGTTGGGAGACCATCCATGACGGCAACTTCTCGCAACTCTGGTCCAGCTCCCCAGTCCAGGTAGACTCTTGCCATGGGAACCGCTTTCTCTGTTCCTTCCGCCAGGGTGACTGTGGCAGTGCGACCCTGCAATACTGCAGCAGGATCTATAAGGTGGGGGCTCACCACAGTGATTGAGGCCCCAGAGTCTCTTAGGCCTTCTCCCTGCAGGGGTCCCACGTGGACTGGCTGCAGGTGCCTCCACATGTTGTGTAGGGGCTGTTTGGCCATGCAGGTGACTCTCTCTGCAGAGTGCACCTGTCTCTCGCCACACTCCATCGGACTGACTGGAGGGGGAACAGTTTCTGTAGGCTCATCTCCTCTCGACAAACAAGCGATCCGGGCTCCAGCACTCGGATTTGGGGCACGAGTCTGGGGTGTTTGGGATGCAGGACAGTTCATCCTCAGATGTCCGATTTTCCCACAGCCGTAGCACTTCTTCTCCAGTCGTGGCACCGATGATCTCTGATCAGTTGCAGGGACGCTGCGGTGCGGTTGCTGGCCAAGAGCACCCGGGTTGGAAGATGCTTGTCTTTGGGGTTGATGAGCTGAAGAGGGTGGTCCCCTTGGTGGTACAGTCTGTTGGAGCTGGCTGCTGGCGGAGCGCTTCTGCCCCCGTGGCCGAATTGCCACATATTTGTCGGCTAATTGGGCAGCCATTTTTAAGCTGGGTGGCTCCCGATCTAGCACCCACTCCTTCACTTCTTGGGCGCACCTGCGGTAGAACTGCTCCCTGCAGATCAGGTCGATCAGTGCGTCCCATGTAGTGGCTTCCGAATCCTTCACCCACTTCACCACGTACTGCCGCAGCTGGGTGGCGAACTGCTCATGGGTGCTGCTAGGATTCTTGGGCAAGTCTCTGAACTTCTTCCTGTAAGACTCTGGAGTGATGAAGAATCGCTGGAGGAGGGCCTTCGCGACTTCGTCGTAGTTCCCACAGTCCTCCGTCGCCACTCCTCGATAGGCCTCCAAGGCCTCTCCATGCAGAGTGGGCACAAGGTGTCTCACCCACTCTGACTTGGGTAGATAATGTAGTTTACAAGTCCGTTCAAAAACTTGCAAATGTCCATCAATGTCCCCATCACTGTCTGCAAACTTGGCAAACTGAACTCGTCCTGATCTGTGTACAACAACTGACAACGGCTCCCGGGGAACCACGGCCTGTGATGCCCGCTCCGCATGCCACATCCAAATGACAAGCATGCGTTCTTGCTCCGTTGCCCTTTCCCCCAATTCCGCTAGCCGATCTGCTAGGGTATCCGGGCCGCCCCCCCTGGGACGTTGGGATCCTGGCCCTGCTAGGGATTTCTGGGAAACATTACTGCTGTGAGAGAGGGCGGGGCTTGTGGTTTTCACCGGTTCCTCACGAAGGTCCACTGGTGGGCCGTCCTCTGCGATGCTGACGCCGTCAGTGCTCTCCACCTCCGCCCGATGAGACTCCTCCACGCTCCTGAGCGCCGCCTTCATGACGCTTCTGGACGCGTTGGAAGGGATATCCACACCCTTCCCCTGGCATACGATCTCCAGATCCTCCTTGGACATTCCGCTGAATTCCGCCATCTTGTGCGTTCTCCTGCGCTGCAGTTACTCTTCTCCTGAGTAACTCGGCTTCTCCAATCGGGTGATGAAAAGCCGCCTGGGAATATCCCACCACTATGCCACCAATTTCTGTGACAGGACGGTACCGTACGGAAGCACTCGCCGCTTGCCGCGTCCCGTTGAGTGCGCACAGAATGGAAGGTCAAGCCGCACGAGGCCTGACCACATAGGGGATTCCCGCTTACCGTCAGTAACCGCCTGTTACTGACTCCACCCACTGCGCTGTGGGCGGGTTCTCGCTGCCACCACCAAACTCCTAACCTGCCATGGCGTTTGGAACCACGGTTCTGCTCTGTATGTGCCGACGCACTGCTTTACCACAGCTGTGTGGTGCTGACGAATCCCCACTAGCCACTTGCTAGGCCTCTACCGGTAGCTGGCGGAAGGCGGAGCTTGGAGACGTTAGGTGCTTCCCTGGACAGCCGGAGGACGGGGCTAGGTTTGGCCTAACCCTGTTGGTCACAAGATGAAGCAATCTTCTTGAGGCAATGATGTTTATTTGCTCAAATATAGTTCTAAAGAGAACTCTTCCCTATTGCTAGGGGCAACAGCATACAGCAAGATGTTCCAGCAGAATAAGATGGTATAACTACAACTCTGGAGGCACGCAGGTCTCCTTTTTATGTCAGTTTTCCACACAGTACCACAGGGGGGTAAGCCCTCCCTGTCTTCTCCAACCAATCAGGTTAATTTACAAAATACCAATAAATTACATTTTACAAGGATATAAGTGCAATAAAACAATATCCTCCTTCCTGTCACCCAGACAACGTTTGGTATCAGATTAACATCACTGTTGATAAATTTATCACATATCTTCAAAATACAGATGTTTCTGGTCATTCACATCTCCAGGCAATCCCAGTGTTTAAGATTACAACAGGAATGGCTACAATACAAACAAACAGTCTTCCTTCCTACATCGGTCGTTCGTATGTCAATTCCAAGCCCATAAACCCAATGATTAGCATCTCTCCTAAGGAACTTACACATCAAAAGGTATTATCCTTCACACCTCTCTGATAGAACAGGGCCATTAGCATGCCACTTCCTATTTCCAGAGGATAAGAGATGCGTATTCAGACATCTATATTAACTGCATTTTTCCTTTAAATATACACCAAGCCTGTCTTGAATATAAAATAGATACAGTTAAACATGCATTCCTGCAATAGTGCACAGAGCACTACATATGACATGTTAAAAGTAAAACACATGATTCAACAAACTTTTAAACAGTCCGCAACATGGCGCTGGGCACGAGGGTTAACCCCTTCAGGGCCGCAGACGCCATTACACGTGTGGCTGGCTAGTCTCTCCGGCCACAGGGACACCTGCCGTAATGTGTGAAATGGGGACTCTTGCCTGCCGTAGTGTGGGGATTTAATGTATCAAGGGCATTACTGTGTGGGGATTAATATGGTAGAATTTTTTTTTCCTGTGGTGGTCGTGATCTGTTGGAGCAGGGTCAAAAACTGGATTGTGAGGTAGTCTTTTCAGACGAGGCCATGCCCATTTAAATGAGGCCACACCCATTTAGATGAGGCCACGCCCCCTTGCCGGGTGCGCACACAAGTTTGTTTTTTTTTCATCTAGGTGTGTGTGTGTGTGGGGGGGGCACATTTTTATATGTCATGGGGGGACGCATTTTTAAATCTCGCACTGGGAGCCAAATTGGCTAGAAACAGCCCTGAACCTTATATAAGTGTTTCTCCCTTATAGCTGCTGTATTGTTAATCACCCGCCAATTAGTGCCCCCCTCTTTTTTACCCTGTTTCTGTAGTGCAGGACTGCAGGGGAGAGTCAGGGAGACGTCCTTCCAGCGGAGCTGTGAGGGAAAATGGCGCCTGTGTGCTGAGGAGATAGGCTCCGCCCCCTTCTCGGCGGCCTTTCTCCCGCTTTTTTGTGAAAATCTGGCAGGGGTTAAAATTCATCCATATAGCCCAGGAGCTATATGTGATGTATTTTTAGCCAGCCAAGGTGTTTCTATTGCTGCTCAGGGCGCCCCCCCCTAGCGCCCTGCACCCTCAGTGACCGGAGTGTGAAGTGTGCTGAGAAGCAATGGCGCACAGCTGCAGTGCTGTGCGCTACCTTGTGGAAGACAGGATGTCTTCTGCCGCCGATTTGCCGGACTCTTCTTGCTTCTGGCTCTGTAAGGGGGCCGGCGGCGCGGCTCCGGGACCGAGCTCCAAGGCTGGGCCTGTGAGCGGTCCCTCTGGAGCTAATGGTGTCCAGTAGCCAAGAAGCCCAATCCACTCTGCACGCAGGTGAGTTCGCTTCTTCTCCCCTTAGTCCCTCGATGCAGTGAGTCTGTTGCCAGCAGGTCTCACTGAAAATAAAAAACCTAAACTAAAACTTTCACTAAGAAGCTCAGGAGAGCCCCTAGTGTGCACCCTTCTCGTTCGGGCACAAAAATCTAACTGAGGCTTGGAGGAGGGTCATAGGGGGAGGAGCCAGTGCACACCAGGTAGTACTAAAGCTTTCTATTTGTGCCCAGTCTCCTGCGGAGCCGCTATTCCCCATGGTCCTTACGGAGTTCCCAGCATCCACTAGGACGTCAGAGAAATGATGTTATGATGATGTGATACGATGCTGTATTAATGTGTACAAAGGAATTGTGACTGTGACTCCATTATACTGCAGTGGATAAATAAATGCAATTATCTCCTCTAGCCCCCAAGTGCGCTGTCTTGGCGTAATCCTTGACTCCTCCCTCTCCTTCACACCACACATTCAGCACCTCTCACAAACCTGTCATTTTCATCTAAAAAATATTTCCAGGATCAGACCCTTTCTGACCCAGGATGCTACTAAGACTCTTATCTACTCACTGGTCATCTCCAGACTAGACTACTGTAATCTGCTCCTGACTGGCATTCCTGACAAATACCTCTCTCCACTCCAATCTATCCTCAATGCTGCTGCCCGGCTCATCTTCCTCACCAAACGCACTACGTCCACCTCTCCTCTCTAACTAGACCTTCACTGGCTCCCCTTCCCTTTCAGAATCCAATTCAAACTTCTCACACTCACTTACAAAGCTCTCACCCACTCCTCTCCCATCTACATCTCTGACCTTATCTCCCTTTACTCTCCCACCCGTCCTCTTCGCTCTGCTAATGCACGCCGACTCTCCTGTCTTCTGATTATTTCCTCCCACTCCTATCTCCAAGATTTTTCACGTGCTGCTCCCTTTCTCTGGAATTTTCTGCCTCTCACCCTCAGACTCTCCACCTCTCTACAGAACTTCAAACGGGCTCTCAAGACCCACTTCTTTACCAAACCCAGCCAAATCTCATCCTAACCCTCTGTCCCACGCTCAGTCTACCTCATCTGTGTCACCCCTGTCTGTCTGCCCCTCCCCTTAGAATGTAAGCTCTCACGAGCAGGGCCCTCTTCCCTCATGTGCTTATCATTTTCTTACTTTAATAATCCTCAACTACCCAAATCCTGCAGTTTTTCGGCCACCTTGATACTTATCTCTATGTCATCTACTGGTGTACTTATGCTTAGTTACCCTGTACTTGTCCTGTATTGTCTTCAACTGTAAGTCACTGTTTTCCTGTTTTGATTATGTGCATATGTACTCTGTAATTGGGCGCTGCGGAACCCTTGTGGTGCCATATAAATAAAGGATAATGATAATAATAACAAAGGATAAGGTGAACGAGGTAATATGATAGCGGCAGAGAAAGATGCGCTGTCACATTGGAGAACAATATAAAAGAAATCAGGCGGTTTCTGGCTGGGAAGCGAAGGTAAACAGAGCAGGGAATGAGGTCAGGGAGAAATAAAACAAAAGAAAGTTCAGGGTAAAAGAGAGTGAAGAAAAACATAAATAACATGTAACATGTGCAGAGAGAGAGAGATTTGGGTGTGGTGTGTTCAAACTGAAATCTAAATTGCAGTGTAAAAATAAAGCAGCCAGTATTTACCCTGCACAGAAACAATATACCCCACCCAAATCTACAGTATCTCTCTCTGCACATGTTATATCTGCCCCACCTGCAGTGCACATGGTTTTGCCCAATAGTGTTCTTTTTTGGTTTGCTAACAAACCTGAATAACCCCCATAAACGGGCACATGGGGTCTCTGGTGGCATATAAAGGAGCATATGGGGGCTCTGTCTGATGGAATAGAATGGGGCATGTGGAGCAGATGGCATATAGGGGGGCAGAAGGGGCCTACTGCTGGTTTGGCCATGCCTTTGGCTGTGCACCCTGTATAGGAGCCTGGAAGTAAAATCTGGAACCCCTAGCTGGAGCAGACATCAGTGTGTGTTTCTGCAGGAGAAGCCTGTACTTGTCTCTTTGCCTTTTTAGCGCATCCTTCTCTTAGGGCGAGATGCACCAGCATTTAAAATGCAGCCACTCCTCCGAAAATGCAGTTTCCTGAGGTTTGGCTCTTAATAAATAAGCACCAGCTCCGGAATGCGATAGATTATGGGGCTTGGATGCAGTGGATGGAGACAATGGGGGGAATTCAATTAGGTGCCGGGAGGATTAGCCCGACACTGCCGCACTTTACAGTGGTGGAGATCTCACTCAAACTGCTCGATGCCCCACAGACAGCAAGCTCTTTTAGGCGAATCCGGCACTTGGCCAGCTGGGTGTATACTATTATCGGCATTGAAAAGCTGCCGCAGCGGCTAATTCCCCCCCCCCCCCCTCGCATCTAATTGAATTCCCCTGATAGTACCAGCCAATCAACTCCAGACTGCCATGGTACAGGCTGTGTTTGAGAATTGACAGGGGCTGGTACTTTATCTCCATCCACTTTATCTCTCTCCAAGGTTTAGTACATAGATCCCTAAGTGCTCACTTACCCATGAGGGGCTTCTCTGGTGTCCAGACTGCAATCCAGTCAGTGGGCTGGATTGCAGCAGATAGTGGGCTGTGCATGGCCCACGGGCTGCAATTTGGATGCCTCTGGCATAGGATGTACCTAACATTTATCATAGTAATTGGGAGCACTACTGCCCCTAGTGGTGTGTGTGACTACTAGTTTGGGAGGAGTTGAAGGGAGGTCTGTATAGGAGTGAGCAGTGTAGGTGGAATCTGGGGAACGTGTCTAAGCTCTGTCAGAGAATCGAGTCATGTACCGAGCTAGGCTGATAGAACCAGATAGTGGAGATGAGGGGCAATGCCACCTGAGTGGGTGTGGCCAGCCTGCAGAGAGGCGTGGCCAGTCATTAATGTTAGCGTGTTGAGGACACGGAGGACATGGTCAGTGTTGCGGTGTAGTATAGTAACAAGCACATAAGGCAAAGTTAACATTTACAATGCAAATGAATGAAACAGATGACAGATTTACTCAGTGGTGCAGAGGGGGGGGGTTTACAAATTACCCGGGCCCAGGTCTGATGGAGGGGCCCAGTGAGGGTCCAGTAGGGGCCCAGGCCCCCTCCCCCTTACCTAGCAGTTGCAGCTCTTCTCCTCAGCCCAGCACACGCTGATGTGTACTGGGCTGCAGTGTGGCCATAGAGGTGCTTAACATACTATTTTTTCAGTATTTTTTCCTAAGAGTAGATGACCTGTGATTAGGCCACGCCCCTTGAAAAGTACCTGGGACCAGCCGGCTCTTGACTGCCCTGGATGGACCCAACAATAACCCCATGAGTGATTGATTCCTGGTGCTTGGGCCATGTGATGGAGAAGTCTGTGGAGATACATCAGGAACTGTGAGGCTGTGACTGGAGATCCATCAGGAACTGTGAGGCTGTGACTGTGGAGATACATCAGGAACTGTGAGGCTGTGACTGTGGAGATACATCAGGAACTGTGAGGCTGTGACTGTGGAGATACATCAGGAACTGTGAGGCTGTGACTGTGGAGATACATCAGGAACTGTGAGGCTGTGACTGTGGAGATACATCAGGAACTGTGAGGCTGTGACTGTGGAGATACATCAGGAACTGTGAGGCTGTGACTATGGAGATACATCAGGAACTGTGAGGCTGTGACTGTGGAGATACATCATGTGAGGCTGTGACTGTGGAGATACATCATGTGAGGCTGTGACTGTGGAGATACATCAGGAACTGTGAGGCTGTGACTGTGGAGATACATCAGGAACTGTGAGGCTGTGACTGTGGAGATACATCAGGAACTGTGAGGCTGTGACTGTGGAGATACATCAGGAACTGTGAGGCTGTGACTGTGGAGATACATCAGGAACTGTGAGGCTGTGACTGGAGATACATCAGGAACTGTGAGGCTGTGACTGTGGAGATACATCAGGAACTGAGGCTGTGACTGTGGAGATACATCAGGAACTGAGGCTGTGACTGTGGAGATACATCAGGAACTGTGAGGCTGTGACTGTGGAGATACATCAGGAACTGTGAGGCTGTGACTGTGGAGATACATCAGGAACTGTGAGGCTGTGACTGTGGAGATACATCAGGAACTGTGAGGCTGTGACTGTGGAGATACATCAGGAACTGTGAGGCTGTGACTATGGAGATACATCAGGAACTGTGAGGCTGTGACTGTGGAGATACATCAGGAACTGTGAGGCTGTGACTGGAGATACATCAGGAACTGTGAGGCTGTGACTGTGGAGATACATCAGGAACTGAGGCTGTGACTGTGGAGATACATCAGGAACTGAGGCTGTGACTGTGGAGATACATCAGGAACTGTGAGGCTGTGACTGTGGAGATACATCAGGAACTGTGAGGCTGTGACTGTGGAGATACATCAGGAACTGTGAGGCTGTGACTGTGGAGATACATCATGTGAGGCTGTGACTGTGGAGATACATCATGTGAGGCTGTGACTGTGGAGATACATCAGGAACTGTGAGGCTGTGACTGTGGAGATACATCAGGAACTGTGAGGCTATGACTGTGGAGATCCATCAGGAACTGTGAGGCTGTGACTATGGAGATACATCAGGAACTGTGAGGCTGTGACTGTGGAGATACATCAGGAACTGTGAGGCTGTGACTGTGGAGATACATCAGGAACTGTGAGGCTGTGACTGGAGATACATCAGGAACTGTGAGGCTGTGACTGTGGAGATACATCAGGAACTGAGGCTGTGACTGTGGAGATACATCAGGAACTGAGGCTGTGACTGTGGAGATACATCAGGAACTGTGAGGCTGTGACTGTGGAGATACATCAGGAACTGTGAGGCTGTGACTGTGGAGATACATCAGGAACTGTGAGGCTGTGACTGTGGAGATACATCAGGAACTGTGAGGCTGTGACTGTGGAGATACATCAGGAACTGTGAGGCTGTGACTGTGGAGATACATCAGGAACTGTGAGGCTGTGACTGGAGATACATCAGGAACTGTGAGGCTGTGACTGTGGAGATACATCAGGAACTGTGAGGCTGTGACTGTGGAGATACATCAGGAACTGTGAGGCTGTGACTATGGAGATACATCAGGAACTGTGAGGCTGTGACTATGGAGATACATCAGGAACTGTGAGGCTGTGACTATGGAGATACATCAGGAACTGTGAGGCTGTGACTATGGAGATACATCAGGAACTGTGAGGCTGTGACTGGAGATACATCAGGAACTGTGAGGCTGTGACTATGGAGATACATCAGGAACTGTGAGGCTGTGACTGTGGAGATACATCAGGAACTGTGAGGCTGTGACTGGAGATACATCAGGAACTGTGAGGCTGTGACTGTGGAGATACATCAGGAACTGTGAGGCTGTGACTGTGGAGATCCATCAGGAACTGTGAGGCTGTGACTGGAGCTACATCAGGAACTGTGAGGCTGTGACTGTGGAGATACATCAGGAACTGTGAGGCTGTGACTGTGGAGATACATCAGGAACTGTGAGGCTGTGACTGTGGAGATACATCAGGAACTGTGAGGCTGTGACTGTGGAGATACATCAGGAACTGTGAGGCTGTGACTCATAAAACTTTTATTCACAAAGCTGACAAGTCTCTGATCTACACAGTAGCCGGTTCTTCCTTAGCTCACTGCCCTCCATTCAGCAGGTAATGGTGTGGAGAACGAGGCTGGATTGTGGTGACGCTCCATCTGTATCTCAAGATCTGATATAAAACCTGCAGAACAAGAATAAGATAAAGCACAATAAATGCAGAGGGGAGTTTTACAGAATAGCTTCTATAGTTTAGCATCTTCAGTTTTTTGGTAAGTAATGTAAAAATGTATTACCCAGGCACTGTATAAGACAGTAGCACAATGAGCATGGTACACATTATTACCTTTTCTAGCTACTTCCGCTCTGGAATCTCTCCAAACCGCAATCCCCCCATCCTAACACCTCCAAGTTCCATTCCAAAAATGCGTATTACTTTTACTAACCTCCAGCCCAATGTGCTTGTATTCTGTAGCCATGTAGCGTGCGGCATCGCGGCCCCTGTACACAGGCAGTGGTGCACCGTCATCAGCTGATGTCCATACGCTGTTAGGTGCGGTGAGTTGGGTTGTCTGTCAACTGCATGCTGGTTTGCACGATCTGAGCTCAGACCCCAGTAGGGCATGGGGTGGGATGTTCAATGAACGGCCCATTAGCGATTTCCTTGGCCCTCAGCAGGCCAGTCAAGGGTTGAGCATTAACGATGGATTGCTAACAACAATTGATGGTTTACGTTTATTTCCATCAATGGAGAGGTCTGATGGCAAAAGCCCATCACCTCTCATTTAATTAGCACATGCACAGCTGCAAACCATCAATCGGTTCCCCCGTTGATGGACAACTCTCGGACAGTCTGACTTGCACTGCCCATATGGGTACGGATCTGCTCACTCACCTACTATGGGCCTAATTCAGACCTGATCGCTAGGGTGTGTTTTTTACATCCCTGCAATCAGGCAGTCGCCGCCTACAGGGGAGGGGGTAATCGCATGTGCAGGGGTGTGATCGCATGTGCAGGAGAGCCATGCAGTCTCTGCACAGCCCAGGACTCACTCACCCGCTGCGATGATCAGGGCCGGAGCTGACGTCATGATTCCTCCCAGAAAACGCCGGGTCCCTCCTGCGTTTTTTCGGACACTCCTCAAAAACGGTCAGTTGCCACCCACAAACGCCTTCTTGCTGTCAATCACCTTGCGTCCGCCGGTACTTTCTGAATTCACGCACAATCCCGGCGCTGCAGCCCGTCGCCCCTGTGCATTGCGGTGCATACGCATGCACAGTTCAAACCTGATTGCTGCTGTGCGAAAACGCACAGCAGCCTAGCGTTCAGGTCTGAATTATCCCCTATGAACAATACAGTCCTGGCGGTAGATTTAGTAAAGCTTCTAAGACAAAGCTGGAGTTGTTGCCTGTAGCAACCAATCAGACTCCATAATTTTCTAGGATGCAATAGAGAAATGATAGCTAGACCCTGATTGATTGCTATGGGCAACATCACCACTTTTCTATTTTATAGAAACTTTAGTAAATCTACCACCAGGTATCAGGCATTTTACACCTTCATTTCTTATAGCACGGTGACATGAAAGCACTTTCCCCAGCAGCCCGGCTCTTGTGTGTGGATGGGGGAGACGGTAACATGCACGATCACAAAAGGATGGCGTTATCACTTATCACCATGGATGGAGGCATTTGAAAAGATGTTTTATTACAAAAATAAAGCACTTTTCTTAATGTGGTAATGGTATAAATTATTTATCAGCAAAAACAAATGAAAAAATGTCAGTTTTAGTAAAATACATTATTATGGGGCAAATGTACAGAGCATTGGAGAGAGATAAAGTAACAGGCAATCAGCTCCTAACCATGATTTAAAAAAAAACACAGCCTGTAACGTGGCATGAGCGGATTGGCTGGTACTTTATCTCCCCCCCCCCCCCCCCCCCCCTCTCTCTCTCTCTCTCTCTCTCTCTTTATATATATATATATCACTGGGACATCTGGGTACTAGCACTGCTCTACCAGGGTATTTCCAGGATAAACAACAGTAACATAATGGCCTCTTTTCGCCCCTTGGTGTAAATGAATAATAATGATTACTGTAGGCCACATAGAATCTACTAAACATCTTACTGTAACATAATAGAATATTAGAGTTCATCGTGATCTTATAAAGTAACAACGTTTAATCTCAAACATGTAACCCCGTGGTGATTTTCAATATCCTTCCATATAATTGCATCTTTGCAAACATATGCACAATTCAGAGTCAAAGGTGACACTTGTAGGTTTCTGGCGTGTGCAATTTACTCAAGACTCCACAAGCAGAATAAGGCAGCGGATTGAAAGTGTTACATTTGAGGAAACAATGCGTGGGGGCCCCACTTTTTTCCCAGTAACCAGCACTGGGCTCAACCAGACGTGGGGAAATGCCCTCATGGGATCCCGCTGCCATCGCATTAACCAGCCCCAGACTGGTAACCCCAGGCCTGGAATTCCTTGGGAAGTAGGTGCCCCTCCAATAAAGGGGTCTCTGCTCCCTGGGGGACCCCCAGGCCTGGGGTGAAGCTTGGGGCTAAGCACCACATCCCTGGTAGTGCAGGGTTCATAATGTAACAGAAGTAATATAGGTGGCCCTGCGCTCTCCCAGCCACGTCTGCGTTTTTTCTGGCACGCCTGCGTTTTTTTCGAACACTCCCTGAAAACGGTCAGTTGACACCCAGAAACGCCCACTTCATGTCAATCACTCTGCGGCCAGCAGTGCGACTGAAAAGCTTCGCTAGACCTTGTGTGAAACTACATCGGTCGTTGTGAAAGTCCGTCGCGCGTGCGCATTGCGCTGCATACGCATGTGCAGAAGTGCTGATTTTTTGCATCATCGCTGCACAGCGAACAATTTCTGCTAGCGATCAACTCAGAATGACCCCCATTGTTCTTTGCAATTAGACTACAGGTCCCAGCAAACCTGCCCCAGTGTGTAATAAAAGGTAAACACATCACTGTGCGTACTGTTTTATTTTTTTATTTTTTCTTTACTGTGGGGGTTCAGGTGCCAGTGGGCCCACTGGCGTATCTATAATGGGTGCAGTGTGTGTGTTGCACACTGGCCCCCCACAGCAGCCATTTTCTCGGTGTTTCGTACATACGCAGTATGAAAATCACTGGGAAAATGGTCACCATGACATTTTCCCAGAGACCTGCACAGTGCACATGCACTCTAGACTGTGGGACAGCGCCAGGGTCCTCTAGTGACCCTAGTGCCCAGAGCTACAGTGCTGCCGGCAAGAGATGTTGGGGGCCCAGGCGGAGCCTGCACTCTCTAGATGTGCCCCTGAGTGGGCCGTTACTGACTGGGCATGCCAGCACTTGGCATGCAGGGGCAGGCTTGCTGGGACCTGTAAAGAGCTGTATAGACCAATATGTTTTTATGGTTTATACCTTTTCTCTGACGTCCTAGTGGATGCTGGGAACTCCGTAAGGACCATGGGGAATAGCGGGCTCCGAAGGAGGCTGGGCACTCTAGAAAGATTTCAGACTACCTGGTGTGCAGTGGCTCCTCCCACTATGACCCTCCTCCAAGCCTCAGTTAGAATTCGTGCCCGGCCGAGGTTGGATGCACACTAGGGGCTCTCCTGAGCTCTTAGAAAGAATAGACTTAGGTTTTTTATTTTCAGTGAGACCTGCTGGCAACAGGCTCACTGCAGCGAGGGACTAAGGGGAGAAGAAGCGAACTCGCCTGCTTGCAGCCGGATTGGGCTTCTTAGGCTACTGGACACCATTAGCTCCAGAGGGATCGACCGCAGGCCCAGTCCTTGGTGTTCGGTCCCGGAGCCGCGCCGCCGTCCCCCTTACAGAGCCAGAAGCAAGAAGATGGTCCGGAAAATCGGCGGCATGAAGACTCTGTCTTCACCAAGGTAGCGCACAGCACTGCAGCTGTGCGCCATTGCTCCTCTCACACTTCACACTCCGGTCACTGAGGGTGCAGGGCGCTGGGGGGGGGCGCCCTGAGGCAGCAATAATAACACCTTGGCTGGCTAAAATACCTCAATATATAGCCCCAGAGGCTATATATGAGGTAAATACCCCTGCCAGAATTCCATAAAAAGCGGGAGAATAGGCCACGAAAAAGGGGCGGAGCCTATCTCCTCAGCACACTGGCGCCATTTTTCCCTCACAGCTCCGCTGGAAGGAAGCTCCCTGGCTCTTCCCTGCAATATACAGTAACAGTAAGAGGGAAAAGAGAGGGGGGGCATTAAATTTGGCAGTATATATACATATATTATATGAAAAGCAGCTATTAGGGACATAACTCAGTTAGTCCCTGTATATATATAGCGCTCTGGTGTGTGCTGGCATACTCTCACTCTGTCCCCCCAAAGGGCTTTTTGTGGGTCCTGTCCTCTGTTGAGCATTCCCTGTGTGTGTGGGGTGTGTCGGTACGGCTGTGTCGACATGTTTGATGAGGATAATGAGGTGGAGGCGGAGCAGATGCATTTAGAAGGGATGTCACCCCCTGCGGGGCAGACACCCGAGTGGATGAACTTATGGAAAGAAATGAGTGCACGTATAGATTCTTTACATAAGAAATTTGACGACATGCCAAATGTGGGACAGCCGGGATCTCAGCTCGTGCCTGTCCAGGTGCCTCAGGGGTCGTCAGGGGCTCTAAAACGCCCGCTACCTCAGTTTGCAGACCCGGATGTCGACACGGATACTGATAACAGTGTCGACGACGATGAGTCAAATCTAATGCCTGTCAGGGCCATTCACTGCATGATTGAGGCAATGAAAGAGGTGTTAAACATTTCTGATTTACATCCAGGTACCACAAAAAAGGGTATTATGTTTGGGGAGAAAAAACTACCCGTAGTTTTTCCCCCATCAGATGAACTAAATGAAGTGTGTGAAGAAGCGTGGCTTTTCCCTGATAAAAAATTTGTAATTCCTAAGAAGGTACTAATGGCGTTCCCTTTCCCGCCAGAGGATAGGTCACGTTGGGAAACACCACCTAGGGTGGATAAAGCGCTCACACGTTTGTCAAAAAAGGTGGCACTACCGTCTCAGGATACGGCCGCCCTTAAGGAGCCTGCTGATAGAAAGCAGGAGGCAATCCTGAAGTCTGTATACACACACTCAGGCATTATACTTAGACCAGCTATTGCGTCAGCTTGGATGTGCAGTGCTGCCACTGCATGGTCAGAAAAACTGTCAGAAAATATTGACACACTAGACAGAGACACTATTCTGCTAACGATTGACCATATAAAAGATTCAGTCTTATATATGAGAGATGCACAGAGGGAAATTTGCCGGCTGGCATCTAAAGTAAGTGCATTGTCTATCTCTGCTAGGAGATGCTTATGGACTCGTCAGTGGACGGGAGATGCAGATTCCAAGAGGCACATGGAAGTTTTGCCTTATAAAGGGGAGGAATTATTTGGGGATGGTCTCTCCGACCTAGTTTCCACAGCAACGTCTGGGAAGTCAGCATTTTTACCCCATGTTCCCTCACAGCCTAAGAAGGCGCCATTTTATCAGGTTCAGTCCTTTCGGACCCAGAAAAGCAAGCGTGGAAAAGGAGGGTCTTTTCTATCTAGAGGCAGAGGTAGGGGAAAAAGGCTGCAACAGACAGCAGGTTCCCAGGAACAAAAGTCCTCCCCCGCTTCCTCTTCCAAGTCCGCCGCATGACGGTGGGGCTCCACAGGTGGAGCCAGGTACGGTGGGGGCCCGCCTCAGAAATTTCAACGATCAGTGGGCTCGCTCACAGGTGGATCCCTGGATCCTTCAAGTAGTATCTCAGGGATACATGCTGGAATTCGAGGCGGCTCCACCCCACCGGTTCCTAAAATCTGCCTTGCCGATTGCTCCCTCAGACAGGGAGGCGGTGCTAGCGGCAATTCACAAGCTGTATTCCCAGCAGGTGATAATCAAGGTACCCCTACTTCAACAAGGCCGGGGTTACTATTCCACACTATTTGTGGTACCGAAACCGGACGGTGCGGTGAGACCCATTTTAAATTTGAAGTCCTTGAACATGTACATAAAAAAATTCAAGTTCAAGATGGAATCGCTCAGGGCGGTTATTGCAAGCCTGGACGAGGGGGATTACATGGTTTCCCTGGACATCAAGGATGCTTACCTGCATGTCCCCATTTACCATCCTCACCAGGAGTACCTCAGATTTGTGGTACAGTATTGCCATTACCAATTCCAGACGCTGCCGTTTGGACTCTCCACGGCACCAAGGGTATTTACCAAGGTTATGGCGGAAATGATGATACTCCTTCGAAGAAAGGGAGTTTTAATTATCCCGTACTTGGACGATCTCCTAATAAAGGCACGGTCCAAAGAACAGTTGTTGGTGGGAGTAGCACTATCTCAGGAAGTGCTGAACCAGCACGGCTGGATTCTGAATATCCCAAAGTCACAGCTGGTCCCGACGACACGTCTACTGTTCCTGGGGATGATTCTGGACACAGTCCAGAAAAAAGTGTTTCTCCCGGAGGAGAAAGCCAGGGAGTTGTCTTCTCTAGTCAGAGACCTCCTGAAACCAAAACAGGTATCGGTGCATCACTGCACGCGGGTCCTGGGAAAGATGGTGGCTTCTTACGAAGCAATTCCATTCGGCAGGTTCCATGCCAGAATCTTTCAGTGGGACCTGTTGGACAAGTGGTCCGGATCGCATCTTCAGATGCATCGCTTGATAACCCTGTCTGCGAGAACCAGGGTGTCTCTTCTGTGGTGGCTGCAGAGTGCTCATCTTCTGGAGGGCCGCAGATTCGGCATACAGGACTGGGTCCTGGTGACCACGGATGCCAGCCTGCGAGGCTGGGGGGCAGTCACAAAGGGAAGAAACTTCCAAGGACTATGGTCAAGTCAGGAGACTTCCCTTCACATAAATATTCTGGAACTAAGGGCCATCTACAATGCCCTAAGTCAAGCAAAATCCCTGCTCCTACACCAGCCGGTGCTGATTCAGTCAGACAACATCACGGCAGTCGCCCATGTGAATCGACAGGGCGGCACAAGAAGCAGGATGGCAATGACAGAAGCCACAAGAATTCTCCGATGGGCGGAAAATCATGTACTAGCACTGTCAGCAGTGTTCATTCCGGGAGTGGACAACTGGGAAGCAGACTTTCTCAGCAGGCACGACCTCCACCCGGGAGAGTGGGGACTTCATCCAGAAGTCTTCCAAATGATTGTACATCAGTGGGGTCGTCCACAGGTGGACATGATGGCGTCCCGCCTAAACAAAAAACTAGAGAGGTATTGCGCCAGTTCAAGAGACCCTCAAGCGATAGCTGTGGACGCTCTGGTGACACCGTGGGTGTACCAGTCAGTTTATGTGTTCCCTCCGCTGCCTCTCATACCAAAGGTATTGAGAATAATAAGAAAGCGAGGAGTAAACACAATTCTCGTGGTTCCGGATTGGCCAAGAAGAACATGGTACCCGGAACTTCAAGAGATGATCTCAGAGGACCCGTGGCCTCTGCCGCTAAGACAAGACCTGCTACAGCAGGGGCCCTGTCTGTTCCAAGACTTACCGCGGCTGCGTTTGACGGCATGGCGGTTGAACGCCGGATCCTGAAAGAAAAGGGGCATTCCGGAGGAAGTCATTCCTACGCTTATTAAAGCCAGGAAAGAGGTTACAGCAAATCATTATCACCGCATATGGCGGAAATATGTTGCATGGTGTGAGGCCGAAAAGGCCCCAACTGAGGAATTTCAACTAGGTCGATTTCTGCATTTCCTGCAAGCAGGAGTGAATATGGGCCTAAAACTGGGTTCCATTAAGGTACAGATCTCGGCTCTATCGATTTTCTTTCAGAAAGAACTAGCTTCAGTACCTGAAGTTCAGACATTTGTAAAGGGAGTGCTGCATATTCAGCCCCCATATGTGCCCCCTGTGGCACCTTGGGATCTCAACGTGGTGTTGAGTTTCTTAAAATCACATTGGTTTGAACCACTAAAAACCGTGGATCTGAAATATCTCACGTGGAAGGTGGTCATGTTATTGGCCTTGGCTTCTGCCAGGCGAGTATCAGAATTGGCGGCTTTGTCTTATAAAAGCCCTTATCTGATTTTCCATATGGATAGGGCAGAATTGAGGACTCGTCCCCAGTTTCTCCCTAAGGTGGTGTCAGCGTTTCATTTGAACCAGCCTATTGTGGTGCCTGCGGCTACTAGGGACTTGGAGGACTCCAAGTTGTTAGACGTGGTCAGGGCCCTGAAAATATATGTTTCCAGGACGGCTGGAGTCAGGAAATCTGACTCGCTGTTTATCCTGTATGCACCCAACAAGCTGGGTGCTCCTGCTTCTAAGCAGACTATTGCTCGTTGGATTTGTAGTACAATTCAACTTGCACATTCTGTGGCAGGCCTGCCACAGCCAAAATCTGTCAATGCCCATTCCACAAGGAAGGTGGGCTCATCTTGGGCGGCTGCCCGAGGGGTCTCGGCTTTACAACTTTGCCGAGCTGCTACTTGGTCAGGGGCAAACACGTTTGCAAAATTCTATAAATTTGATACCCTGGCTGAGGAGGACCTGGAGTTCTCTCATTCGGTGTTGCAGAGTCATCCGCACTCTCCCGCCCGTTTGGGAGCTTTGGTATAATGCCCATGGTCCTTACGGAGTTCCCAGCATCCACTAGGACGTCAGAGAAAATAAGAATTTACTCACCGGTAATTCTATTTCTCGTAGTCCGTAGTGGATGCTGGGCGCCCATCCCAAGTGCGGTTTATCTGCAATACTTGTACATAGTTATTGTTAACTAAATCGGGTTATTGTTGAGCCATCTGTTGAGAGGCTCAGTTGTTTCATACTGTTAACTGGGTTTCATATCACGAGTTGTACGGTGTGATTGGTGTGGCTGGTATGAGTCTTACCCGGGATTCAAAATCCTTCCTTATTGTGTACGCTCGTCCGGGCACAGTATCCTAACTGAGGCTTGGAGGAGGGTCATAGTGGGAGGAGCCAGTGCACACCAGGTAGTCTGAAATCTTTCTAGAGTGCCCAGCCTCCTTCGGAGCCCGCTATTCCCCATGGTCCTTACGGAGTTCCCAGCATCCACTACGGACTACGAGAAATAGAATTACCGGTGAGTAAATTCTTATTTTTTTTATGGTCTGTACCGATTTTTTACTCCATTGAAAGTATAGGAAAGGGGTGGTGAGGTGACCACGCCCACTTTCCCCATGGCCACGCCCACTTTCCGCATTTGTACCGGTTTTTATGTGTAAAATGTTGGAGGGTATGCACTTCTACTTTTACAATATCAACCCCACATCCACAGCCCCCAGGGCTTGGGGCTCCCCGGGAGGGTGGACCCCTTTACTGATGAAGGGGGTGGGGGGATGGGGGGGAGTTCCCAAAACATTCCAGGCCAGGGGTGACCAATTTGTGTCAAGTGATGGCAGGGGAACCCTGTGATGTGTGAAAAATAGGGGGGACCCCACTCCATTCCCCCCCCCCCTTGATTTTCTAGTACCAGATGGGTCACAGAAGTCGTGTTACACCTATGATTTGCTGTGGATTTTGCCTTTAGCAAATCTCTTACTTGCAGAATAGATTGTAAATCACAGAAAAACGCCAAATCGCTCAAAATCTACCTATAGTACATTTACCCCATAGCATCTCTGCAAAATCTGCACAGCTCTCCACCAGCACCGTGATCATTTCCACGTTCCACAGCGGAGAACATTCTCAATGTGACATCACTGCTCAGCAAATATCATGTCATGTGATACAGGTATGACATCACTTATCTACAGATATACCAGTGTATTCTTCTACACACACATCAGTCACGTTACCTGTCTTTAATAATAAACCTCAGGTCAGCGTCTGGCTCTTTGGCCTTGTTCCCCGCACACCCTATATGGGGTGACCCAGTATGTAAGCTGCGTCTGTAACAGGAAAAGGCAGCAGAGCGCAGTCACTGTATAATGACCCTCATTCCGAGTTGATCGCACGTACAGTAGCAACTTTGAGCAGCCGTGCAAACGCATAGTCGCCGCCCACGAGGGAGTTTATTTTCGCTTTGCAGGAGTGCGAGCGCCTGTGCAGCAGAGCGCCTGCAAACACATTTTGTGCAGAACAAGACCAGCCCTGTAGTTACTTATTCTGTGCGATGATCGCTACGACGAGTGACACGGTAATGACGTCAGATACCCGCCCAGCAAACGCCCGGCCACGCCTGCGTTTTTCCAAACACTCCCAGAAAACGGTCAGTTGCCACCCAGAAACTCCCACTTCCTGTCAATCTCCCTGCGTTCGGCAGTGCGAATGTAAGCGTCGCTAGAAACTGTGCGAAACCACAAAGCTCTTTGTACTCGTATGACGCGCGTGCGCATTGCGATGCATACGCATGCGCAGATTAGCCTCGTTCTGCCATAATCACTGCAAGCGATCAACTCGGAATGAGGGCCAATGGTCGCTGTGTAATTCCTCCACACTCACCCGTCTGATGCTGTCTTCTCCTGTCTCCAGTCCTTCGTGTTACACTCCGCCATGAGGCATAATTCCCTGAGACCTGTCTGTTCTCTCCACACGTACACTGCGCGGGATGGAGCTGTCACTGCAATCACTATCAGCCAGGCCGTTCTATACCGCTGACAGGGGACGAGCCACAACTACAGAGAGCTAGGAATTACTGTCACCGAAGCTGTTCATGTCCAAGTTCCGACTGCCAAATTCCACCATCTTTCTCCAACCGGAGCGACATTGTTCCGGACCAAAAAAAGACTATTCTCAATTGTAGTTCACGTGGATGGTAAAGGATGAAAAAGTAAAAAAAAGTGAACTTAAAATAAAATAACTTGTGTCGACCATATGTGTGTCGGCTATTTCCATGTTGACATTTTGAACTCGTCGACCTTTTCTACTGTCTACAGTACCTTTTACATGTTGACCTTGGTGCCTGATGACTTAATGCGTGTCAACCTTTTACTGCCGACTTGTAATCCGGATACCGATAATTCCCCGCCCTGCACGCTAATCCCTGGAACATGGGAGCTGCCCGGCTGCTCTTCCATATAGAAACCTGGGAATGTCTTTCAATGTAGGCAGTATGTACTAATAGCAAAATGCGGCATCCCCCACGAGTCGCATAAAACCGGGAGTCCTGTAATCACAGAGGACGTCTCTCTTCTGAACAGTGGCGTAAGTTCGCCCCAGTCGCCCGGAGGCATGATAAAATGCTGGTGCCCCCCCCTATACATATAGGAATATATATATATATATATATATATATATATATATATATATAATGAAGAAGTGGCACTCACGGGACTTGATTGATAAAAATAAGACTCATGACACGGCGGTCTCAGATGAAAGATCTTTCAGCTGAGACCGCCGTGTCCTGAGTCTTATTTTTATCAATCAAGTCCGTGAGTGCCACTTCATTGATTTAGCTACAAGGTCCCACAGACCTGTTAGGAGGCACCTGGGCATTAACTGGAGGAGGAGAGAGTGCCGGCACTTTTATATATATATATATATATATATATATATATACACACACCATATGTAGATATCTGGTACTTGGGGTGAACAGTAGCAGCGTACTCACAATAGTACTTTCACAATAGTAGTATAGATACGGGATGCGGTCAAGATGCCGCCGGCCGGAATCCTGGCGGTCGAAATACCGACGCCGGAATCCCGACCGCCAAAATCCCGACATATTCTCCCTCCATGGGTGTCCACGACACCCATAGAGGGAGAATATAATAGTGTGCCGAGCGTAGCGAGGCACCGTGCCCGCAGCGTGGCGAGCGAAGCGAGCCCGCAATGGGCTGCGTTCCGCTCGCCACCCCTGTCGGGATTGTGTGGTCGGGATTCCGGCGTCGGGATTTCGACCGCCGGGATTCCGGCCGGCGGCATTTAGTACTGATCCCATAGATACACATACCTCTTTCACTTACACAAACCTCTTTCAATTAAACAGACACACACATGCCTCTTTCAATTACACACACACACACATGCATCTTTCACTTACACACACACGCCTTTCACTTACACACACGCATCTTTCACTTACACACACATGCATGTCTTTTACTTACACACACTTACATGCCTCTCACGTAAACACACACTCACATGCCTCTTTCACTTACACACATATGCATCTTTCAATTACATACACACAATTACACACACACACACACACACACACACACACACACACCTTTTTCAATTACACACACACACACACACACACACACACACAATTACACACACACATGCCTCTTTCACTTAAACAGACACACCCATGCCTCTTTCAATTACACACACACAATTACACACACACACACACACACACACACACACACACACACACCATGCCTCATTCAATTACACACACACACACACACACACACACACACACACACACACACACACACACTCACATGCCTTTCACTTACACACTCACATGCCTTTCACTTACATACACACACGCCTATTTCAATTACACACAAACACACAGTTACACACCCACAATTACACACACATGCCTCTTTCAATTAAACAGACACACACATGCCTCTTTCAACTACACACACAATTACACACACACACACACACACACACACACACACACACACACCACGCCTCATTTAATTACACACACAATTACACACACACACACACACACACACACACACACACACACAATTACACACACACCTCATTTAATTACACACACAATTACACACACACTTACACACAATTACACACACCACACCTCATTTAATTACACACACACACACACACACACACACGTCTTTTTCACTTAAACACAACTTTCGTTAAAACACACAGACACACACACACCTCCCTTAAAATTATCAACACACATAAACAGTCAGTGTTGCCAATATTTGTTAAAGATACCCCCAGTAATCAACCCCATACACACACATACACCACACACACCACACATACACAGTGCAGCAGCATGAGGCAGGTGGTGCCAGTGCCTACCTTCGGCTAGCAGCAGGATGGAGGAAGAGAGAGCTATAGACGGCCAGCTCTTCTGGAAGTGCCTGTGATCAGCTGTGCGCTGGAGCTCCCCCTAGCTGCAGCCAGCTGCCAGCTCGTCTCTGTGGATACGAGGAGGCAGCTGCTGCAGCCGTGTCACGACACTGACACCGATCCTCCATCCACATTCGGCAGAGCAGCGATTGATTGTCGGGCAGTGGGAGGCAATGGAGGACAGGTGCCCCCTTGAGGTCAGGAGCCCGGCGGCAGCCGACTCCACTGCCTCCCACAGTTCCGCCACTGCTTCTGAAGAGCTGTCTTATGAATTGTAATTCTCCGGGTGTGGTCTGTTAGATAGACTAGACTTAGAGTGACATTGTCCAGGTCGACCAGTAATGTGTAGTGCAGGAGGTGTAGCAGAGGATGCACAGGTGAGACACAGTAATGTGTAGTGCAGGAGATGTAGCAGAGGCTGCACAGGTGGATACACAGTAATGTGTAGTGCAGGAGGTGTAGCAGAGGATGCACAGGGTGAGACACAGTAATGTGTAGTGCAGGAGGCGTAGCAGAGGATGCACAGGGTGAGACACAGTAATGTGTAGTGCAGGAGATGTAGCAGAGGCTGCACAGGTGGATACACAGTAATGTGTAGTGCAGGAGATATAGCAGAGGATGCACAGGTGGATATACAGTAATGTGTAGTGCAGGAGATATAGCAGAGGCTGCACAGGTGGATACACAGAAATGTGTAGTGCAGGAGATGTAGCAGAGGATGCACAGGTGGATACACAGTAATGTGTAGTACAGGAGATGTAGCAGAGGCTGCACAGGTGGATACACAGTAATGTGTAGTGCAGGAGATGTAGCAGAGGCTGCACAGGTGGATAGACAGTAATGTGTAGTGCAGGAGATGTAGCAGAGGCTGCACAGGGTGAGACACAGTAATGTGTAGTGCAGGAGATGTAGCAGAGGCTGCACAGAGTGAGACACAGTAATGTGTAGTGCAGGAGATGTAGGAGAGGCTGCACAGGATGATACACAGTAATGTGTAGGCAGGAGATGTAGTAGTGGCTGCACACAGTGATACACAGTAATGGCCCTCATTCCGAGTAGTTCGCTCGCTAGCTGCTTTTAGCAGCATTGCACACGCTAGGCCGCCGCCTACTGGGAGTGTATCTTAGCTTTCCAGAATTGCGAACGCAAGATTAGCAGAATTGCGAATAGAAATTTCTTAGCAGTTTCTGAGTAGCTCCAGACTTACTCCTACACTGCGATCAGTTCAGTCAGTTTCGTTCCTGGTTTGACGTCACAAACACATCCAGCGTTCGCCCAGACACTCCCCCGTTTCTTCAGACACTCCCGCGTTTTCCCCAGAAACGCCAGCGTTTTTTTGCACACACCCATAAAACGGCCAGTTTACGCCCAGAAACACCCACTTCCTGTCAATAACATTACGATCACCAGTACAATGACATTTCTTCGTTAAGCCGTGAGTAAAATACCAAACTTTTTTGCAAATTTACTTGGCGCAGGCGCACTGCGAATGTTGCGCAAGCGCAGTTTGCGACTATTCGTACAGTTGCGAAAAAAACTAACGAGCGAACAACTCGGAATGAGGGCCAATGTGTGGTGCAGGAGATGTAGCAGAGGATGCACACAGTGATACACAGTAATGTGTAGTGCAGGAGATGTAGCAGAGGCTACACACAGTGATACACAGTAATGTGTGGTGCAGGAGATGTAGCAGAGGCTGCTCAGGTGGATACACAGTAATGTGTAGTGCCGGAGATGTAGCAGAGGCTGCACAGGTGGATATACAGTAATGTGTAGTGCAGGGGATGTAGCAGAGGCTGCACAGGGTGATACACAGTAATGTGTAGTGCAGGAGATGTAGCAGAGGTTGCACAGGTGGGTACACAGTAATGTGTACTGCAGGAGATGTAGCAGAGGCTGCACAGGTGGATACACAGTAATGTGTAGTGCAGGAGATGTAGCAGAGGCTGCACAGGTGGATACACAGTAATGTGTAGTGCAGGGGATGTAGCAGAGGCTGCACAGGTGGATACACAATATTGTGTAGTGCAGGAGATATAGCAGAAGCTGCACAGGTGGATACATAGTAATGTGTAGCGCAGGAGATGTAGCAGAGGCTGCACAGGTGGATACACAGTAATGTGTAGTGCAGGAGGTGTAGCAGAGACTGCACAGGTGGATACACAGTAATGTGTAGTGTAGGAGATGTAGCAGAGGCTGCACAGGTGGATACACAGTAATGTGTGGTGCAGGAGATGTAGCAGAGGATGCACAGGTGGATACACAGTAATGTGTAGTGCAGGAGATATAGCAGAGGATGCACAGGTGGATACACAGTAATGTGTAGTACAGGAGATGTATTAGAGGCTGCACAGGTGGATACACAGTAATGTGTAGTGCAGGAGATGTAGTAGAGGCTGCACAGGTGGATACACAGTAATGTGTAGTGCAGGAGATGTAGCAGAGGCTGCACAGTTGGATACACAGTAATGTGTAGTGCAGGAGATGTAGCAGAGGCTGCACAGCGTGTTACACAGTAATGTGTAGTGCAGGAGATGTAGCAGAGGCTGCACATGGTGTTACACAGTAATGTGTAGTGCAGGAGATGTAGCAGAGGCTGCACAGGTGGATACATAGTGCAGGAGCTGTAGCAGAGGCTGCACAGGTGGATACACAGTAATGTGTAGTGCAGGAGATATAGCAGAGGCTGCACAGGTGGACACACAGTAATGTGTAGTGCAAGTGATGTAGCAGAGGCTGCACAGGTGGATACACAATATTGTGTAGTGCAGGAGATATAGCAGAAGCTGCACAGGTGGATACACAGTAATGTGTAGCGCAGGAGATGTAGCAGAGGCTGCACAGGTGGATACACAGTAATGTGTAGTGCAGGAGGTGTAGCAGAGGCTGCACAGGTGGATACACAATATTGTGTAGTGCAGGAGATATAGCAGAAGCTGCACAGGTGGATACACAGTAATGTGTAGCGCAGGAGATGTAGCAGAGGCTGCACAGGTGGATACACAGTAATGTGTAGTGCAGGAGGTGTAGCAGAGACTGCACAGGTGGATACACAGTAATGTGTAGTGCAGGAGATGTAGCAGAGGCTGCACAGGTGGATACACAGTAATGTGTGGTGCAGGAGATGTAGCAGAGGATGCACAGGTGGATACACAGTAATGTGTAGTGCAGGAGATATAGCAGAGGATGCGCAGGAGATGTAGTAGAGGCTGCACAGGTGGATACACACTAATGTGTAGTGCAGGAGATGTAGCAGAGGTTGCACAGGAGATGTAGCAGAGGCTGAACAGGGTGATACCCAGTAAAGTGTAGTGTAGGAGATATAGCAGAGGCTGCACAGGTGGATACACAGTAATGTGTGGTGCAGGAGATGTAGCAGAGGTTGCACAGGTGGATACACAGTAATGTGTAGTGCAGGAGCTGTAGCAGAGGATGCACAGGTGGATACACAATAATGTGTAGTGCAGGAGATGTAGCAGAGGCTGCACAGGGTGATACACAGTAATGTGTAGTGCAGGAGATGTAGCAGAGGCTGCACAGGGTGATACACAGTAATATGTAGTGCAGGAGATGTAGCAGAGGCTGCACAGGAGATGTAGCAGAGGCTGAACAGGGTGATACCCAGTAAAGTGTAGTGTAGGAGATATAGCAGAGGCTGCACAGGTGGATACACAGTAATGTGTGGTGCAGGAGATGTAGCAGAGGCTGCACAGGAGGATACACAGTACTGTGTAGTGCAGGAGATATAGCAGAGGCTGTGCAGGAGGATACACAGTAATGTGTAGTGCAGGAGATATAGCAGAGGCTGCACAGGTGGATACACAGTAATGTGTGGTGCAGGAGATGTAGCAGAGGATGCACAGGTGGATACACAGTAATGTGTAGTGCAGGAGATATAGCAGAGGCTGCACAGGTGGATACACAGTAATGTGTGGTGCAGGAGATGTAGCAGAGGATGCACAGGTGGATACACAGTAATGTGTAGTGCAGGAGATATAGCAGAGGCTGCACAGGTGGATACACAGTAATGTGTAGTGCAGGAGGTGTAGCAGAGGATGCACAGGTGGATACACAGTAATGTGTAGTGCAGGAGGTGTAGCAGAGGCTGGACAGGTGGATACACAGTAATGTGTAGTGCAGGAGATATAGCAGAAGCTGCACAGGTGGATACACAGTAATGTGTAGTACAGGAGATATAGCAAAGGCTGCACAGGTGGCTACACAGTAAATTGTAGTGCAGGAGATGTAGCAGAGGATACACAGGAGATGTAGCAGATGTAGCAGAGGCTGCACAGGTGGATACACAGTACTGTGTAGTGCAGGAGATGTAGCAGAGGCTGCACAGGTGGATACACAGTAATGTGTAGTGCAGGAGATATAGCAGAGGCTGCACAGGTGGCTATACAGTAATGTGTAGTGCAGGGGATGTAGCAGAGGCTGCACAGGGTGATACACAGTAATGTGTAGTGCAGGAGATGTAGCAGAGGATGCACACAGTGATACACAGTAATGTGTAGTGCAGGAGATGTAGCAGAGGCTACACACAGTGATACACAGTAATGTGTGGTGCAGGAGATGTAGCAGAGGCTGCTCAGGTGGATACACAGTAATGTGTAGTGCCGGAGATGTAGCAGAGGCTGCACAGGTGGATATACAGTAATGTGTAGTGCAGGGGATGTAGCAGAGGCTGCACAGGGTGATACACAGTAATGTGTAGTGCAGGAGATGTAGCAGAGGTTGCACAGGTGGGTACACAGTAATGTGTACTGCAGGAGATGTAGCAGAGGCTGCACAGGTGGATACACAGTAATGTGTAGTGCAGGAGATGTAGCAGAGGCTGCACAGGTGGATACACAGTAATGTGTAGTGCAGGGGATGTAGCAGAGGCTGCACAGGTGGATACACAATATTGTGTAGTGCAGGAGATATAGCAGAAGCTGCACAGGTGGATACACAGTAATGTGTAGCGCAGGAGATGTAGCAGAGGCTGCACAGGTGGATACACAGTAATGTGTAGTGCAGGAGGTGTAGCAGAGACTGCACAGGTGGATACACAGTAATGTGTAGTGTAGGAGATGTAGCAGAGGCTGCACAGGTGGATACACAGTAATGTGTGGTGCAGGAGATGTAGCAGAGGATGCACAGGTGGATACACAGTAATGTGTAGTGCAGGAGATATAGCAGAGGATGCACAGGTGGATACACAGTAATGTGTAGTACAGGAGATGTATTAGAGGCTGCACAGGTGGATACACAGTAATGTGTAGTGCAGGAGATGTAGTAGAGGCTGCACAGGTGGATACACAGTAATGTGTAGTGCAGGAGATGTAGCAGAGGCTGCACAGGTGGATACACAGTAATGTGTAGTGCAGGAGATGTAGCAGAGGCTGCACAGCGTGTTACACAGTAATGTGTAGTGCAGGAGATGTAGCAGAGGCTGCACATGGTGTTACACAGTAATGTGTAGTGCAGGAGATGTAGCAGAGGCTGCACAGGTGGATACATAGTGCAGGAGCTGTAGCAGAGGCTGCACAGGTGGATACACAGTAATGTGTAGTGCAGGAGATATAGCAGAGGCTGCACAGGTGGACACACAGTAATGTGTAGTGCAGGTGATGTAGCAGAGGCTGCACAGGTGGATACACAATATTGTGTAGTGCAGGAGATATAGCAGAAGCTGCACAGGTGGATACACAGTAATGTGTAGCGCAGGAGATGTAGCAGAGGCTGCACAGGTGGATACACAGTAATGTGTAGTGCAGGAGGTGTAGCAGAGGCTGCACAGGTGGATACACAATATTGTGTAGTGCAGGAGATATAGCAGAAGCTGCACAGGTGGATACACAGTAATGTGTAGCGCAGGAGATGTAGCAGAGGCTGCACAGGTGGATACACAGTAATGTGTAGTGCAGGAGGTGTAGCAGAGACTGCACAGGTGGATACACAGTAATGTGTAGTGCAGGAGATGTAGCAGAGGCTGCACAGGTGGATACACAGTAATGTGTGGTGCAGGAGATGTAGCAGAGGATGCACAGGTGGATACACAGTAATGTGTAGTGCAGGAGATATAGCAGAGGATGCGCAGGAGATGTAGTAGAGGCTGCACAGGTGGATACACACTAATGTGTAGTGCAGGAGATGTAGCAGAGGTTGCACAGGAGATGTAGCAGAGGGTGAACAGGGTGATACCCAGTAAAGTGTAGTGTAGGAGATATAGCAGAGGATGCACAGGTGGATACACAGTAATGTGTGGTGCAGGAGATGTAGCAGAGGTTGCACAGGTGGATACACAGTAATGTGTAGTGCAGGAGCTGTAGCAGAGGATGCACAGGTGGATACACAATAATGTGTAGTGCAGGAGATGTAGCAGAGGCTGCACAGGGTGATACACAGTAATGTGTAGTGCAGGAGATGTAGCAGAGGCTGCACAGGGTGATACACAGTAATATGTAGTGCAGGAGATGTAGCAGAGGCTGCACAGGAGATGTAGCAGAGGCTGAACAGGGTGATACCCAGTAAAGTGTAGTGTAGGAGATATAGCAGAGGCTGCACAGGTGGATACACAGTAATGTGTGGTGCAGGAGATGTAGCAGAGGCTGCACAGGAGGATACACAGTACTGTGTAGTGCAGGAGATATAGCAGAGGCTGTGCAGGAGGATACACAGTAATGTGTAGTGCAGGAGATATAGCAGAGGCTGCACAGGTGGATACACAGTAATGTGTGGTGCAGGAGATGTAGCAGAGGATGCACAGGTGGATACACAGTAATGTGTAGTGCAGGAGATATAGCAGAGGCTGCACAGGTGGATACACAGTAATGTGTGGTGCAGGAGATGTAGCAGAGGATGCACAGGTGGATACACAGTAATGTGTAGTGCAGGAGATATAGCAGAGGCTGCACAGGTGGATACACAGTAATGTGTAGTGCAGGAGGTGTAGCAGAGGATGCACAGGTGGATACACAGTAATGTGTAGTGCAGGAGGTGTAGCAGAGGCTGGACAGGTGGATACACAGTAATGTGTAGTGCAGGAGATATAGCAGAAGCTGCACAGGTGGATACACAGTAATGTGTAGTACAGGAGATATAGCAAAGGCTGCACAGGTGGCTGGCTACACAGTAAATTGTAGTGCAGGAGATGTAGCAGAGGATACACAGGAGATGTAGCAGAGGCTGCACAGGTGGATACACAGTACTGTGTAGTGCAGGAGATGTAGCAGAGGCTGCACAGGTGGATACACAGTAATGTGTAGTGCAGGAGATATAGCAGAGGCTGCACAGGTGGCTACACAGTAATGTGTAGTGCAGGAGATGTTGCAGAGGATGCACAGGTGGATACACAGTAATGTGTAGTGCAGGAGATATAGCAGAGGCTGCACAGGTGGATACACAGTAATGTGTAGTGCAGGAGATGTAGCAGAGGCTGCACAGGGTGATACACAGTAATGTGTAGTGCAGGAGATGTAGCAGAGGATGCACAGGTGGATACACAGTGATGTGTAGTGCAGGAGATGTAGCAGAGGATGCACAGGTGGATACACAGTAATGTGTAGTGTAGGAGATATAGCAGAGGCTGCACAGGTGGATACACAGTAATGTGTAGTGCAGGAGATATAGCAGAGGTTGGACAGGTGGATACACAGTAATGTGTAGTGCAGGAGATATGGCAGAGGCTGCACAGGTGGCTACACAGTAATGTGTAGTGCAGGAGATGTAGCAGAGGATGCACAGGTGGATACACAGTGATGTGTAGTGCAGGAGATGTAGCAGAGGATACACAGGTGGATACACAGTAATATGTAGTGCAGGAGATATAGCAGAGGCTGCACAGGTGGATACACAGTAATGTGTAGTGCAGGAGATATAGTAGAGGCTGGACAGGTGGATACACAGTAATGTGTAGTGCAGGAGATATAGCAGAGGCTGCACAGGTGGCTACACAGTAATGTGTAGTGCAGGAGATATAGCAGAGGCTGAACAGGTGGCTACACAGTAAATTTTAGTGCAGGAGATGTAGAAGAGGCTGCACAGGTGGATACACAGTACTGTGTAGTGCAGGAGATGTAGCAGAGGCTGTACAGGTGGATACACAGTAATGTGTAGTGCAGGAGATGTAGCAAAGGCTGCACTGGTGGATACACAGTAATGTGTAGTGCGGGAGATATAGCAGAGGCTGCACAGGTGGATACACAGAAATGTGTAGTACAGGAGATGTAGCAGAGGCTGCACAGGTGGATACACAGTAATGGGGGTCATTCCGAGTTGTTAGCTCGTTATTTTTTTCTCACAACGGAGCGATTAGTCGCTAATGCGCATGCGCAGTGTCCGCAGTGCGACTGCGCCAAGTAAATTGGCTATGCAGTTTGGTTTTTTACTCACGGCATTACGAGGATTTTTCTTCGTTCTGGTGATCGTAATGTAATTGACAGGAAGTGGGTGTTTCTGGGCGGAAACTGGCCGTTTTATGGGTGTGTGCGAAAAAACGCTACCGTTTCTGGGAAAAACGCGGGAGTGGCTGGAGAAACGGAGGAGTGTCTGGGCGAACGCTGGGTGTGTTTGTGACGTCAAACCAGGAACGACAAGCACTGAACTGATCGCACTGGAAGAGTAAGTCTCGAGCTACTCAGAAACTGCACAGAGAAGTCTTTTCGCAATATTGCGAATCTTTCGTTCGCAATTTTGATAAGCTAAGATTCACTCCCAGTAGGCGGCGGCTTAGCGTGTGCAAAGCTGCTAAAAGCAGCTTGCGAGCGAACAACTCGGAATGACCCCCAATGTGTAGTACAGGAGATGTAGCAGAGGCTGCACAGGTGGATATACAGTAATGTGTAGTGCAGGAGATATAGCAGAGGCTGCACAGGTGGATATACAGTAATGTGTAGTGCAGGAGATGTAGCAGAGGATGCACAGGTGGATACACAGTAATGAGTAGTGCAGGAGATATAGCAGAGGCTGCACAGGTGGATACACAGTAATGGCCCTCATTCTGAGTTGTTCGCAGCGGATCATCGCATCGCAAACGGCAAGAAAACCTCAAACTGCGCAAGTGCAAAAGCGGAAATACGCATGCGCAAAGATAGCGATACGACACTTGTGCAGAATTACTATAAGAAAAGCTGCTCGTAATACACAAACGAAAACGGGGAGTGACGGAGGCGTGGCAGAGGCACGGCTTCGCAATCCTACGAAATGGGCGTGAAAGTGGGCGGCTAGTGTGGGAGTATGCATCCAGCAGTAGGCGTGTTTTTGGCAAAAATGCGTATCCTATGTTAAAAGTACATAACAAATGTTCGCTATCTTGACGCAGCCGAAGAGTGAGTCTGCAGCTACTCAGCACTTGCGAAGTACTGTTACAAGTGTGTGTCTGCTCTAATTAGCAATTAATTAGCAACTGAATTCACCTGTTGAGCATTTACTCGCAAAACACTGCTCTTACAAAATAATACAAACAGCAATTATATGGCCACTTCATATTTGTATTGTTAGCACAAACAAATCTGACACACTCACAAATAATGCACTGTATTTTTTGTACAAATAAAAATTAACTGATGTTAAATGCATGTTTTAATTATTTGTTGAATAATCTCAAATGTGACTAAACAAACTTATAAACTACATCAGCTAAATCTTCTCGACAGACATATTCCTTTGTACATACCAAATAACATGAGCACCATAATGCAGCCTACATTTAATGTGACTTAATCTGTTTGTTTGTTTTTTGGGGGGGGGAATATGTGTCCATATCTAATACTATGGCATGTTGCCCCTAGTAACCCAAGTTTTTTTTTTTTTTTATATGGTAAATTAAGTGTTGTGCAAGGCATACAGATTTAAAATTACACTATGCAATGTTTGTCTTAATATTCTGATTGTTCCCTTGTTCCACAAATGTCAAAATGCCATGTTCAAGTTTACAGGGCACAGTTTTCATGAGTGCATAACCTTTAATAAAACACACAAACAATTGTAAAGTAATTTTTTTTTACTTCAAAAACAATTCAAAATCAACAACACAACATGGCTACAAATGAGCATCACATACAGAGATGGACATAGCAGCAAGCAGATGGCATTGGGCAAATACACATAGCAGAACCCAGTACTACGGTAACCCCTTCTTCTGACAAAATATGATGTTTTCAATTAAGTAAGTGAACCCCAGCCAGACTAAACTTTTAGGGGAACTGAGGTAGATTCCGGAAAAACACACAAACACAAACATACACAGCACGCTAGGAAGAGGAAGATGGCTCAGGTGTAGGCACAAATAACTCACAGGCTACAATTTAAAGAAAACCTTTCACTTTGAGGGAGTTCTACATTCTGGCCACGCAAGCCAAAATAAAAAAATACATCGAGGCAACATGTAAAACATGGGTGCTGCCCATCTGGAGAGACATCACTTTCTCTTTTTTTCCCCGCCTGATGATGTTCTTCTTGGCTTGGTCTGCGGAGCGACCTTCGAGTGCCCTGCCCAGTGGGATGTTCTTCCTGGGCAGGGTGAGGGGAGGGAGCCGATGTGGCTGGCTCTCTGCCACTGTGGGCAAGGGAGACAGCGATGTCCTGGAGCCCTTGCCGAATGGAATTGGCAAGTTCATGGAAGGAGGAGGCGAGTTGATCTTGTCCCTGCCTGATCTCTGCCAGACCTTGGAAGAGTTGAGCTACACCTTGCTCCACACTGGTTCTGTGCTCAGTGAGCCGGACAGGTATCTGGTTTACCTCCCGGAGCATCCTGTCCTGAAAATCATTCAGGCTCTCACCATACCTGGCTATTTCAGTCAGGATTTCCGGGATAGCAGAGGGTTGGGTGGGGGGCCAGTTGGAATCTGGATGGGTGGGATTTGTGGTCCCACACTGCCAGACACACTAGGTCCCTCAGCCTCAGCCACATAACCCTCCTGTGACTCTACCTGCTCACCCCCCTGTGCTGTGTTATGTGCAAAGCAAATAGAAGAACGAGTGGAAAAAGAGAAGATAAAAACAATATGAGACTTTTGTATCCAAAAAAATTTTTAATTAAAAAATATGTGTGTAAACTTACCTGGCAAGTCATGAGCATGGAGTATTTAAGGCAGGTCCGTGTCCATATAAGACACCCCAACCCCCTCCTCGTAGCTCACACAGTCCATCGCTATCTCCTCCAGATCTGTGTATTCCACAGTGGCAGCTGGTCCTCCCCCTGTTGCCCTCGAGGCATTCCACTCCGCAGACCTCTTGCCCTTCAGGCGGGATTTGAAGTCGGCCCAACTACATATGTGGGGAAAAATAGGGGCAAGGTAGTGTTAAATTTTGAAAACATGCTTTAATATATAGTACACATGCTATGCATTTGGTTACTATAGGCAACATCACATCTAAGTTACTTTTTAATAATACTTGGCACAGAAAATGGACTGGCAAGATACACTTACCGTCTTCGAACTTCCTGCGAGGTGCGGACTATTGAGCCGACTTCATTAATAGAATTAGTGATGTCCCTCCAAATTCTGTCTTTGGTTGCAGCACCCATGTTTTTGGGTCCTCGATGTATTTTTTGCATGGCCTGTGTGACCAAAATCCGTAACTCCCTCTTAGTGAAGGCGGGCTGTCTTTTCTTTTTTTGGCAGTAGCCTGTGAGCTATCATCCTGACCTTCATCACCATCTTCCTCTTCACTAGCTGCTTGTGTAGTTTGTGTTTGAGCTGCTAGTCCAGAATCACCCTCAGTTTCCCCACTAGCTATGTCTGGCAGGGGATTCACTCTTAACTCCTGGGTAGCAGAAGAAGGAGTTTGTATAGTACTGGGTCCTGATATTTCAGAGTCAGCATTGGCAAACTCAAGCATCTGCCTCCGCAGTGTTAAGCTTCTGTGTGCTAAAGCTGCCATCTGCTTCTGCACCTCGTCCATCTCTGCTGCCGTCTGCTCACGAGTAGCCATGTTGCTGGTAGCATGTGTGTATGCACGAGTGTTCAGCTATTTATAGCTGCTTGCGTTTTCTGGTGCGGAATTCCGCGCAGGTGTATATTCTGCTAATTGGTCCAGTAATTGCTGCACTGGCTATATGAACGCGCTGCATGCAGCCTGTGCGTGGGTGTATGCGGAAAATTACTGAAGCAAGGTGGACATTTCTGAGTGAGCACATTTCTGAGTGAGTTTTGAGAGTATTTTATATTGTTTCAGGACATTTTTATTATGTAATATTCTCCTTTTCATGTATGTTGTGTAAGATTGTTGTATCCAATGGTTATTTAAAAAAAAAATGTTTTTATTTTATATATATGTGAAGACTAATATGTTTATGATTTTAAGCCATATTGGAATGATATGTGTGTGTTTGTGTGTGTGTGTGTGTGTGTGTGTGTGTCCGCGGGTGCGAATCACCGCCCATGAGAACTAAACATACCGTCCTGCACATCAATGTACACATATCAATAAAGTTTATTACAGATGACACCATACATTTTCAACCAATCACATGCAACCACAAACTATAAATATAAGCCCATATATGGAAAACGCCATTGCCATGATGCGCGCAGCTGCATTCACGCGCTGCGAGCTGTGCGTCCTGGTGGCAGTGATGGACCGCCGCGTAGGCCGCACAGGGCCCTTTGTCCCAAAAAGGGTAAAGCGCGAGGCCTACGCGGAGGTACGCCACTTATTGAGGACCCGCGTCCGCAGCAGGCGGACCATCATACAGCTGGAGAGACGGTGGAGCGACCTCCGCAGGCGTACGCCGGACCTGTTGGCGGAGCTCCGCCAACAAATCCGTAAACTACGTAGGCGCAGTAAGTAAAATATTACAGCACATAACAGATTTTTGCCATAAACTTTGCCTACTTTCACTAAGTGAGAGTGTGAAAATTAGCACACTTACAATAAACTATTGTAGAATACACATGACAGTGTGTGTGGGTAGGGCAAGCAGTACTGACTGTGTATCAAGGTGCTTCTGCAAAAGTGAATGCTGTTGTGCATAATTGCTACACAGGCTGACAACTGAACCCAATAGCTTGCTCAGTGGGTTTATTCTTATAATGTGGGTGGTTTTTTGAACTGGTGATGTTGGCTATATCAAACAATCAGATTATATATATTATCTGATAGAAGCATCTTAATAAAGTTTACGTATAATCTGATTAATAGGAATATGCTGATGTTAAAAATGTATATGCTAAAACCTAAATATTACATATGTCATTCTAGGGCGAACACAACGGCAAGCTGCTGCTGCTGGGAGCCCACACCAGGCCCCTTCTCAGGCCCCCTCCCCTTCTCCAGCCCACTCCCCCTCTCCAGCCCACTCCCCCTCTCCAGCCCACACCCCCTCTCCAGCCCACACCCCCTCTCTAGCCACCTCTCCCTCTCCGGCCCACCCCCCTCTCCAGCCACCTCACCCTCTCCGGCCCACACCCCCTCTCCGCCCACCTCACCCTCTACGGCCCAATCCCACTCTCTTTCCCAATCCCCCTCTCCAGCCGAATCCCACTCTCTTTCCCAATCCCCCTCTCCAGTCCAATCCCACTCTCTCTCCCAATCCCCCTCTCCAGCCCAATCCCACTCTCCCGACCAATCCCCCTCTCCAGCCCAATCCCACTCTCCTGACCAATCCCCCTCTCCAGCCCAATCCCACTCTCCGGACCAATCACCCTCTCCATCCCAATCCCACTCTCTTTCCCAATTCCCCTCTCTGCCCCCTCCCCCTCTGTGTCCCAAAAAACCACTCCACCACCCTCACCCTATCATTCCCAAACCCCCTCTGTAAGGTCCTCCCCCTTCCATACTCTTACACAATTAGTCCCTCCTTCCCCCATCCTGCCTCCTTCCCCCATCCAGCCAACCTCACCCATCCAGCCACCTTTGCCACCATGTGAATGGGCAGCAGAAGCCCCAGAGCCACTTGAGGGAGGTGGGCAAGTGGCAGAGGAGAGTAAGTTCACACACATTCCTTAATTTTTTTTTTGTAAAAAAAACCACACATTCAAATAAATGCAGTGTTGTACTGTGGCCAATCTTTTGTCAAGGTTAAATGCTTGTCTTCTTCATCATGGTATGGATGATGCATTTACATTTGTGTAAGGAACATTATATGTACAGTGTCTACATCTGCAATGTTGAGGATGGCCACTCTGGGTCGCCAATCACTATGTCGACAGGTTTGGCTGCACAACAGGGTTTGTATGTGATACATTATATGCAAAACATTTATCCTTAAAACAGCCATGATGTAGTCACTTTGCCATTAAAGCGGGCCTGTCCAAACTGCGGCCCTCCAGCTGTTGAGAAACTACACATCCCAGCATGCCCTGACACAGCTTTTGCATTCTCTGATCCCAAAACTGTGTCAAGGCATGCTGGTATATGTAGTTTCACAACAGCTGGAGGCCCACAGTTTGGACATGGCTGCATTATAGTGTGCTTTGTGCCTTAATTGTATAATATGTAATGTGAGTAAGTTAGTAATGTTTTCTTTGCATCTTCATTTCAGATGTGGCAGTTGGAGATCCCAGCAGTTTGCCGGAGATTGTTTGCCGCCTTAAAGGCAATCTGAGGGCCGTCATAGCGGACATAGAACTTTTTGAATCATTTTTATAATTTTTTTTTATTTAAAAATATTTACATTAGTTTAAAAAATAACAAAAAAAATGTTTTTGAAGTTAAGCGGGTGTTGTGTTTATTAATGCTATTTTGGCAAAAAAGATTTGCATGCATAAATTGGTGAGCTAAAACACGTCACATATCTTATTTCTAAATATTTAATTAAAACATTTTTAAAAAAATTAGAAGCTTATTGTTTACAAAAACATGTTAACACATTTATTCACACTCTACACCTCTACAACAACAACAACAAAAAAACCAGGCACATTTACCACATCTATATTTTTTTTTACTTCTTTTAAATGTTGATGTCCAATTATGCCTACAAAGTGTTATTAAGGGATTCTTTGAAGACTTAATTGGTCATGACCATTATCATTCATTACACTAATTGGATTCGTAATTGAGGAAGGTTTGTGGAGTTTAAACTGAAATGTGTTATTTAACTTTAAAGGAAAAAAACCCATTGCTGTGCGTTTTTTAGCTAAAGCGTGTGCAATTTTAACAGGAATGTGTAAATCAACGATAAGTTAGGATTTTTACGATGAGGTTTGTGGTAATGCGATGGGTTCGCATTAGTGCGATGTCATTTGGCATACGCCTACTTTATGTAATACTGCTTATGAAACAGCAAAAACACGTTGAGGGCGGATATTCGCTATTTTGCAACATGTTCGCAATTTTGCTCATACCTTGTGCGAACGAAAAAAATAGCGAACAACTCGGAATGAGGGCCAATGTGTAGTGCAGAAGATATAGCAGAGGCTGCACAGGTGGATATACAGTAATGTGTAGTGCAGGAGATGTAGCAAAGGATGCACAGGTGGATACACAGTAATGTGTAGTGCAGGAGATGTAGCAGAGGCTGCACAAGTGGATACACAGTAATGTGTAGTGCAGGAGATATAGCAGAGGCTGCACAGGTGGATACACAGTAATGTGTAGTGCAGGAGATGTAGCAGAAGCTGCACAGGTGGATACACAGTAATGTGTAGTGCAGGAGAAATAGCAGAGGATGCACAGGGTGAGACACAGTAATATGTAGTGCAGGAGATATAGCAGAGGCTGCACAGGTGGATACACAGTAATGTGTAGTGCAGGAGATGTAACAGAGGCAGCACAGGTGGATACACATTAATGTGTAGTGCAGGAGATGTTGCAGAGGCTGCACAGGCGGATACACAGTAATGTGTTGTGTAGGAGATGTAGCAGAGGCTGCATAGGTGGATACACAGTGATGTGTAGTGCAGGAGATGTAGTAGGGGCTGCACAGGTGGATACACATTAATGTGTAGTGCAGGAGATGTTGCAGAGGCTGCACAGGTGGATACACAGTAATGTGTAGTACAGGAGATATAGCAGAGGCTGCACAGGTGGATACACAGTGATGTGTAGTGCAGGAGATGTAGCAGGGGCTGCACAGGGTGATACACAGTAATGTGTAGTGCAGGAGATGTAGCAGAGGCTGCACAGGGTGATACACAGTAATGTGTAGTGCAGGAGATATAGCAGAGGCTGCACAGGTGGATACACAGTAATGTGTAGTACAGGAGATGTAGCAGAGGCTGCACAGGTGGATACACAGTAATGTGTAGTACAGGAGATATAGTAGAGGCTGCACAGATGGATACACAGTAATGTGTAGTACAGGAGATGTAGCAGAGGCTGCACAGGTGGATACACATTAATGTGTAGTGCAGGAGATGTTGCAGAGGCTGCACAGGTGGATACACAGTAATGTGTAGTGTAGGAGATGTAGTAGAGGCTGCATAGGTGGATACATAGTAATGTGTAGTACAGGAGATATAGCAGAGGCTGCACAGGTGGATACACAGTGATGTGTAGTGCAGGAGATGTAGCAGGGGCTGCACAGGGTGATACACAGTAATGTGTAGTGCAGGAGATGTAGCAGAGGCTGCACAGGGTGATACACAGTAATGTGTAGTGCAGGAGATATAGCAGAGGCTGCACAGGTGGATACACAGTAATGTGTAGTGCAGGAGATGTAGCAGAGGATGCACAGGTGGATACACAGTATTGTGTAGTGCAGGAGATGTAGCAGAGGATGCACAGGTGGATACACAGTGATGTGTAGTGCAGGAGATGTAGCAGAGGATGCACAGGGTGATACACAGTAATGTGTAGTGCAGGAGATGTAGAAGAGGCTGCATAGGTTGATACACAGTAATGTGTAGTGCAGGAGATATAGCAGAGGCTGCACAGGTGGATACACAGTAATGTGTAGTGCAGGAGATATAGCAGAGGCTGCACAGGTGGATACTAGAGATGAGCGCCTGAAATTTTTCGGGTTTTGTGTTTTGGTTTTGGGTTCGGTTCCGCGGCCGTGTTTTGGGTTCGACCGCGTTTTGGCAAAACCTCACCGAATTTTTTTTGTCGGATTCGGGTGTGTTTTGGATTCGGGTGTTTTTTTTAAAAAACACTAAAAAACAGCTTAAATCATAGAATTTGGGGGTCATTTTGATCCCATATTATTATTAACCTCAAAAACCATAATTTCCACTCATTTTCAGTCTATTCTGAATACCTCACACCTCACAATATTATTTTTAGTCCTAAAATTTGCACTAAGGTCGCTGGATGACTAAGCTAAGCGACACTAGTGGCCGACACAAACACCTGGCCCATCTAGGAGTGGCACTGCAGTGTCACGCAGGATGTCCCTTCCAAAAAACCCTCCCCAATCAGCACATGACGCAAAGAAAAAAAGAGGCGCAATGAGGTAGCTGACTGTGTGAGTAAGATAAGCGACCCTAGTGGCCGACACAAACACCGGGCCCATTTAGGAGTGGCACTACAGTGTCACGCAGGATGTCCCTTCCAAAAAACCCTCCCCAATCAGCACATGACGCAAAGAAAAAAAGAGGCGCAATGAGGTAGCTGACTGTGTGAGTAAGATTAGCGACCCTAGTGGCCGACACAAACACCGGGCCCATTTAGGAGTGGCACTGCAGTGTCACGCAGGATGTCCCTTCCAAAAAACCCTCCCCAATCAGCACATGACGCAAAGAAAAAAAGAGGCGCAATGAGGTAGCTGACTGTGTGAGTAAGATTAGCGACCCTAGTGGCCGACACAAACACCGGGCCCATTTAGGAGTGGCACTGCAGTGTCACGCAGGATGTCCCTTCCAAAAAACCCTCCCCAATCAGCACATGACGCAAAGAAAAAAAGAGGCGCAATGAGGTAGCTGACTGTGTGAGTAAGATTAGCGACCCTAGTGGCCGACACAAACACCGGGCCCATTTAGGAGTGGCACTGCAGTGTCACGCAGGATGTCCCTTCCAAAAAACCCTCCCCAATCAGCACATGACGCAAAGAAAAAAAGAGGCGCAATGAGGTAGCTGACTGTGTGAGTAAGATTAGCGACCCTAGTGGCCGACACAAACACCGGGCCCATTTAGGAGTGGCACTGCAGTGTCACGCAGGATGTCCCTTCCAAAAAACCCTCCCCAATCAGCACATGACGCAAAGAAAAAAAGAGGCGCAATGAGGTAGCTGACTGTGTGAGTAAGATTAGCGACCCTAGTGGCCGACACAAACACCGGGCCCATTTAGGAGTGGCACTGCAGTGTCACGCAGGATGTCCCTTCCAAAAAACCCTCCCCAATCAGCACATGACGCAAAGAAAAAAAGAGGCGCAATGAGGTAGCTGACTGTGTGAGTAAGATTAGCGACCCTAGTGGCCGACACAAACACCGGGGCCCATTTAGGAGTGGCACTGCAGTGTCACGCAGGATGTCCCTTCCAAAAAACCCTCCCCAATCAGCACATGACGCAAAGAAAAAAAGAGGCGCAATGAGGTAGCTGACTGTGTGAGTAAGATTAGCGACCCTAGTGGCCGACACAAACACCGGGCCCATTTAGGAGTGGCACTGCAGTGTCACGAAGGATGTCCCTTCCAAAAAACCCTCCCCAATCAGCACATGACGCAAAGAAAAAAAGAGGCGCAATGAGGTAGCTGACTGTGTGAGTAAGATTAGCGACCCTAGTGGCCGACACAAACACCGGGCCCATTTAGGAGTGGCACTGCAGTGTCACGCAGGATGTCCCTTCCAAAAAACCCTCCCCAATCAGCACATGACGCAAAGAAAAAAAGAGGCGCAATGAGGTAGCTGACTGTGTGAGTAAGATTAGCGACCCTAGTGGCCGACACAAACACCGGGCCCATTTAGGAGTGGCACTGCAGTGTCACGCAGGATGTCCCTTCCAAAAAACCCTCCCCAATCAGCACATGACGCAAAGAAAAAAAGAGGCGCAATGAGGTAGCTGACTGTGTGAGTAAGATTAGCGACCCTAGTGGCCGACACAAACACCGGGCCCATTTAGGAGTGGCACTGCAGTGTCACGCAGGATGTCCCTTCCAAAAAACCCTCCCCAATCAGCACATGACGCAAAGAAAAAAAGAGGCGCAATGAGGTAGCTGACTGTGTGAGTAAGATTAGCGACCCTAGTGGCCGACACAAACACCGGGCCCATTTAGGAGTGGCACTGCAGTGTCACGCAGGATGTCCCTTCCAAAAAACCCTCCCCAAACAGCACATGACGCAAAGAAAAATAAAAGAAAAAAGAGGTGCAAGATGGAATTGTCCTTGGGCCCTCCCACCCACCCTTATGTTGTATAAACAAAACAGGACATGCACACTTTAACCAACCCATCATTTCAGTGACAGGGTCTGCCACACGACTGTGACTGATATGACGGGTTGGTTTGGACCCCCCCCAAAAAAGAAGCAATTAATCTCTCCTTGCACAAACTGGCTCTACAGAGGCAAGATGTCCACCTCATCATCACCCTCCGATATATCACCGTGTACATCCCCCTCCTCACAGATTATCAATTCGTCCCCACTGGAATCCACCATCTCAGCTCCCTGTGTACTTTGTGGAGGCAATTGCTGCTGGTCAATGTCTCCGCGGAGGAATTGATTATAATTCATTTTAATGAACATCATCTTCTCCACATTTTCTGGATGTAACCTCGTACGCCGATTGCTGACAAGGTGAGCGGCGGCACTAAACACTCTTTCGGAGTACACACTTGTGGGAGGGCAACTTAGGTAGAATAAAGCCAGTTTGTGCAATGGCCTCCAAATTGCCTCTTTTTCCTGCCAGTATAAGTATGGACTGTGTGACGTGCCTACTTGGATGCGGTCACTCATATAATCCTCCACCATTCTTTCAATGGTGAGAGAATCATATGCAGTGACAGTAGACGACATGTCCGTAATCGTTGTCAGGTCCTTCAGTCCGGACCAGATGTCAGCATCAGCAGTCGCTCCAGACTGCCCTGCATCACCGCCAGCGGGTGGGCTCGGAATTCTGAGCCTTTTCCTCGCACCCCCAGTTGCGGGAGAATGTGAAGGAGGAGATGTTGACAGGTCGCATTCCGCTTGACTTGACAATTTTCTCACCAGCAGGTCTTTCAACCCCAGCAGACTTGTGTCTGCCGGAAAGAGAGATCCAAGGTAGGCTTTAAATCTAGGATCGAGCCCGGTGGCCAAAATGTAGTGCTCTGATTTCAACAGATTGACCACCCGTGAATCCTTGTTAAGCGAATTAAGGGCTCCATCCACAAGTCCCACATGCCTAGCGGAATCGCTCCGTGTTAGCTCCTCCTTCAATGTCTCCAGCTTCTTCTGCAAAAGCCTGATGAGGGGAATGACCTGACTCAGGCTGGCAGTGTCTGAACTGACTTCACGTGTGGCAAGTTCAAAGGGCATCAGAACCTTGCACAACGTTGAAATCATTCTCCACTGCGCTTGAGACAGGTGCATTCCACCTCCTATATCGTGCTCAATTGTATAGGCTTGAATGGCCTTTTGCTGCTCCTCCAACCTCTGAAGCATATAGAGGGTTGAATTCCACCTCGTTACCACTTCTTGCTTCAGATGATGGCAGGGCAGGTTCAGTAGTTTTTGGTGGTGCTCCAGTCTTCTGTACGTGGTGCCTGTACGCCGAAAGTGTCCCGCAATTTTTCTGGCCACCGACAGCATCTCTTGCACGCCCCTGTCGTTTTTTAAATAATTCTGCACCACCAAATTCAAGGTATGTGCAAAACATGGGACGTGCTGGAATTTGCCCATATTTAATGCACACACAATATTGCTGGCGTTGTCCGATGCCACAAATCCACAGGAGAGTCCAATTGGGGTAAGCCATTCCGCGATGATCTTCCTCAGTTGCCGTAAGAGGTTTTCAGCTGTGTGCGTATTCTGGAAACCGGTGATACAAAGCGTAGCCTGCCTAGGAAAGAGTTGGCGTTTGCGAGATGCTGCTACTGGTGCCGCCGCTGCTGTTCTTGCGGCGGGAGTCCATACATCTACCCAGTGGGCTGTCACAGTCATATAGTCCTGACCCTGCCCTGCTCCACTTGTCCACATGTCCGTGGTTAAGTGGACATTGGGTACAACTGCATTTTTTAGGACACTGGTGAGTCTTTTTCTGACGTCCGTGTACATTCTCGGTATCGCCTGCCTAGAGAAGTGGAACCTAGATGGTATTTGGTAACGGGGGCACACTGCCTCAATAAATTGTCTAGTTCCCTGTGAACTAACGGCGGATACCGGACGCACGTCTAACACCAACATAGTTGTCAAGGCCTCAGTTATCCGCTTTGCAGCAGGATGACTGCTGTGATATTTCATCTTCCTCGCAAAGGACTGTTGAACAGTCAATTGCTTACTGGAAGTAGTACAAGTGGGCTTACGACTTCCCCTCTGGGATGACCATCGACTCCCAGCAGCAACAACAGCAGCGCCAGCAGCAGTAGGCGTTACACGCAAGGATGCATCGGAGGAATCCCAGGCAGGAGAGGACTCGTCAGAATTGCCAGTGACATTGCCTGCAGGACTATTGGCATTCCTGGGGAAGGAGGAAATTGACACTGAGGGAGTTGGTGGGGTGGTTTGCGTGAGCTTGGTTACAAGAGGAAGGGATTTACTGGTCAGTGGACTGCTTCCGCTGTCACCCAAAGTTTTTGAACTTGTCACTGACTTATTATGAATGCGCTGCAGGTGACGTATAAGGGAGGATGTTCCGAGGTGGTTAACGTCCTTACCCCTACTTATTACAGCTTGACAAAGGGAACACACGGCTTGACACCTGTTGTCCGCATTTCTGTTGAAATAGTTCCACACCGAAGAGCTGATTTTTTTGGTATTTTCACCAGGCATGTCAACGGCCATATTCCTCCCACGGACAACAGGTGTCTCCCCGGGTGCCTGACTTAAACAAACCACCTCACCATCAGAATCCTCCTGGTCAATTTCCTCCCCAGCGCCAGCAACACCCATATCCTCCTCATCCTGGTGTACTTCAACACTGACATCTTCAATCTGACTATCAGGAACTGGACTGCGGGTGCTCCTTCCAGCACTTGCAGGGGGCGTGCAAATGGTGGAAGGCGCATGCTCTTCACGTCCAGTGTTGGGAAGGTCAGGCATCGCAACCGACACAATTGGACTCTCCTTGTGGATTTGGGATTTCGAAGAACGCACAGTTCTTTGCGGTGCTACTGCTTTTGCCAGCTTGAGTCTTTTCATTTTTCTAGCGAGAGGCTGAGTGCCTCCATCCTCATGTGAAGCTGAACCACTAGCCATGAACATAGGCCAGGGCCTCAGCCGTTCCTTGCCACTCCGTGTGGTAAATGGCATATTGGCAAGTTTACGCTTCTCCTCCGACAATTTTATTTTAGGTTTTGGAGTCCTTTTTTTACTGATATTTGGTGTTTTGGATTTGACATGCTCTGTACTATGACATTGGGCATCGGCCTTGGCAGACGACGTTGCTGGCATTTCATCGTCTCGGCCATGACTAGTGGCAGCAGCTTCAGCACGAGGTGGAAGTGGATCTTGATCTTTCCCTAATTTTGGAACCTCAACATTTTTGTTCTCCATATTTTAATAGGCACAACTAAAAGGCACCTCAGGTAAACAATGGAGATGGATGGATACTAGTATACAATTATGGACGGACTGCCGAGTGCCGACACAGAGGTAGCTACAGCCGTGAACTACCGTACTGTGTCTGCTGCTAATATAGACTGGTTGATAAAGAGATGTCGTAGTATGTATGTATGAAGAAGAAAGAAAAAAAAACCACGGTTAGGTGGTATACAATTATGGACGGACTGCCGAGTGCCGACACAGAGGTAGCCACAGCCGTGAACTACCGTACTGTACTGTGTCTGCTGCTAATATAGACTGGTTGATAAAGAGATGTCGTAGTATGTATGTATGAAGAAGAAAGAAAAAAAAAACACGGGTAGGTGGTATACAATTATGGACGGACTGCCGAGTGCCGACACAGAGGTAGCCACAGCCGTGAACTACCGTACTGTACTGTGTCTGCTGCTAATATAGACTGGTTGATAAAGAGATGTCGTAGTATGTATGTATAAAGAAGAAAGAAAAAAAAAACACGGGTAGGTGGTATACAATTATGGACGGACTGCCGAGTGCCGACACAGAGGTAGCCACAGCCGTGAACTACCGTACTGTACTGTGTCTGCTGCTAATATAGACTGGTTGATAAAGAGATGTCGTAGTATGTATGTATGAAGAAGAAAGAAAAAAAAACCACGGTTAGGTGGTATACAATTATGGACGGACTGCCGAGTGCCGACACAGAGGTAGCCACAGCCGTGAACTACCGTACTGTACTGTGTCTGCTGCTAATATAGACTGGTTGATAAAGAGATGTCGTAGTATGTATGTATAAAGAAGAAAGAAAAAAAAACCACGGTTAGGTGGTATACAATTATGGACGGACTGCCGAGTGCCGACACAGAGGTAGCCACAGCCGTGAACTACCGTACTGTACTGTGTCTGCTGCTAATATAGACTGGTTGATAAAGAGATGTCGTAGTATGTATGTATGAAGAAGAAAGAAAAAAAAAACACGGTTAGGTGGTATACAATTATGGACGGACTGCCGAGTGCCGACACAGAGGTAGCCACAGCCGTGAACTACCGTACTGTACTGTGTCTGCTGCTAATATAGACTGGTTGATAAAGAGATGTCGTAGTATGTATGTATAAAGAAGAAAGAAAAAAAAAACCACGGTTAGGTGGTATACAATTATGGACGGACTGCCGAGTGCCGACACAGAGGTAGCCACAGCCGTGAACTACCGTACTGTACTGTGTCTGCTGCTAATATAGACTGGTTGATAAAGAGATGTAGTAGTATGTATGTATAAAGAAGAAAGAAAAAAAAACCACGGGTAGGTGGTATACAATTATGGATGGACTGCCGAGTGCCGACACAGAGGTAGCTACAGCCGTGAACTACCGTACTGTGTCTGCTGCGACTGGATGATAAATAATGATATAAAAAATATATATATATCACTACTGCAGCCGGACAGGTATATATATTATATAATGACGGACCTGCTGGACACTGTCAGCAGAATGAGTTTTTTATAGAATAAAAAAAAAAACACCACACAAGTGAAGTCACACGACGAGTGTTTAACTTTTTCAGGCAATCACAATATAGTATACTACTAACTATACTGGTGGTCAGGTCACTGGTCAGTCACACTGGCAGTGGCACTCCTGCAGCAAAAGTGTGCACTGTTTAATTTTAATATAATATGTACTCCTGGCTCCTGCTATAACCTATAACTGGCACTGCAGTGCTCCCCAGTCTCCCCCACAATTATAAGCTGTGTGAGCTGAGCACAGTCAGATATATAATATATACATAGATGATGCAGCACACTGGGCTGAGCAGTGCACACAGATATGGTATGTGACTGTCTTGTACTCCTGGCTCCTGCTATAACCTATAACTGGCACTGCAGTGCTCCCCAGTCTCCCCCACAATTATAAGCTGTGTGAGCTGAGCACAGTCAGATATATAATATATACATAGATGATGCAGCACACTGGGCTGAGCAGTGCACACAGATATGGTATGTGACTGTCTTGTACTCCTGGCTCCTGCTATAACCTATAACTGGCACTGCAGTGCTCCCCAGTCTCCCCCACAATTATAAGCTGTGTGAGCTGAGCACAGTCAGATATATAATATATACATAGATGATGCAGGCATGCAGCACACTGGGTTGAGCAGTGCACACAGATATGGTATGTGACTGAGTCACTGTGTGTACCGTTTTTTTCAGGCAGAGAACGGATATATTAAATAAAACAACTGCACTGCTGGTGGTCACTGTGGTCAGTCACTAAACTCTGCACTCTCTTCTACAGTGTCAGCCTCAGGTCAATCTCTCTCTCTCTCTCCTAATCTAAATGGAGAGGACGCCAGCCACGTCCTCTCCCTATCAATCTCAATGCACGTGTGAAAATGGCGGCGACGCGCGGCTCCTTATATAGAATCCGAGTCTCGCGAGAATCCGACAGCGTCATGATGACGTTCGGGCGCGCTCGGGTTAACCGAGCAAGGCGGGAAGATCCGAGTCGCTCGGACCCGTGAAAAAAAACATGAAGTTCGTGCGGGTTCGGATTCAGAGAAACCGAACCCGCTCATCTCTAGTGGATACACAGTAATGTGTAGTGCAGGAGATATAGCAGAGGATGCACAGGTGGATACACAGTAATGTGTAGTACAGGAGATATAGCAGAGGCTGCACAGGGTGATACACAGTGATGTGTAGTGCAGGAGATGTAGCAGAGGCTGCACAGGTGGATACACAGTAATGTGTAGTACAGGAGATGTAGCAAAGGCTGCACAGGGTGATACACAGTAATGTGTAGTGCAGGAGATGTAGAAGAGGCTGCATAGGGTGATACACAGTAATGTGTAGTGCAGGAGATATAGCAGAGGCTGCACAGGTGGATACACAGTAATGTGTAGTGCAGGAGATATAGCAGAGGCTGCACAGGTGGATACACAGTAATGTGTAGTGCAGGAGATATAGCAGAGGATGCACAGGTGGATACACAGTAATGTGTAGTACAGGAGATATAGCAGAGGCAGCACTGGTGGCTACACAGTAATGTATGGTGCAGGAGATATAGCAGAGGCTGTGCAGGAGATGTAGTAGAGGCAACACAGGTGGATACACAGTAATGTGTAGTGCAGGAGATGTTGCAGAGGCTGCACAGGGTGATACACAGTAATGTGTAGTGCAGGAGATGTAGAAGAGGCTGCATAGGGTGATACACAGTAATGTGTAGTGCAGGAGATATAGCAGAGGCTGCACAGGTGGATACACAGTAATGTGTAGTGCAGGAGATGTAGCAGAGGATGCACAGGGTGATACACAGTAATGTGTAGTGCAGGAGATGTAGAAGAGGCTGCATAGGGTGATACACAGTAATGTGTAGTGCAGGAGATATAGCAGAGGCTGCACAGGTGGATACACAGTAATGTGTAGTGCAGGAGATATAGCAGAGGCTGCACAGGTGGATACACAGTAATGTGTAGTGCAGGAGATATAGCAGAGGATGCACAGGTGGATACACAGTAATGTGTAGTACAGGAGATATAGCAGAGGCTGCACAGGGTGATACACAGTGATGTGTAGTGCAGGAGATGTAGCAGAGGCTGCACAGAGTGAGACACAGTAATGTGTAGTGCAGGAGATATAGCAGAGGCTGCACAGGTGGATACACAGTAATGTGTAGTACAGGAGATGTAGCAGAGGCTGCACAGAGTGAGACACAGTAATGTGTAGTGCAGGAGATATAGCAGAGGCTGCACAGGTGGATACACAGTAATGTGTAGTGCAGGAGATGTAGCAGGGACTGCACATGTGGATACACAGTAATGTGTAGTGCAGGAGAAATAGCAGAGGATGCACAGGGTGAGACACAGTAATATGTAGTGCAGGAGATATAGCAGAGGCTGCACAGGTGGATACACAGTAATGTGTAGTGCAGGAGATGTAACAGAGGCAGCACTGGTGGCTACACAGTAATGTGTAGTGCAGGAGATATAGCAGAAGCTGTGCAGGAGATGTAGCAGAGGTTGCACAGGTGGATACACAGTAATGTGTAGTGCAGGAGATGTAGCAGAGGCAACACAGGTGGATACACAGTAATGTGTAGTGCAGGAGATGTTGCAGAGGCTGCACAGGTGGATACACAGTAATGTGTAGTGTAGGAGATGTAGCAGAGGCTGCATAGGTGGATACACAGTAATGTGTAGCACAGGAGATATAGCAGAGGCTGCACAGGTGGATACACAGTGATGTGTAGTGCAGGAGATGTAGCAGGGGCTGCACAGGGTGACACACAGTAATTTGTAGTGCAGGAGATGTAGCAGAGGCTGCACAGGGTGATACACAGTAATGTGTAGTGCAGAAGATATAGCAGAGGCTGCACAGGTGGATACACAGTAATGTGTAGTGCAGGAGATATAGCAGAGGCTGCACAGGTGGATACACAGTGATGTGTAGTGCAGGAGATGTAGCAGGGGCTGCACAGGGTGATACACAGTAATGTGTAATGCAGGAGATGTAGCAGAGGCTGCACAGGGTGATACACAGTAATGTGTAGTGCAGGAGATATAGCAGAGGCTGCACAGGTGGATACACAGTAATGTGTAGTGCAGGAGATATAGCAGAGGCTGCACAGGGTGATACACAGTAATGTGTAGTGCAGGAGATGTAGCAGAGGCTGCACAGGTGGATACACAGTAATGTTTAGTGCAGGAGATATAGCAGAGGATGCACAGGTGGATACACAGTAATGTGTAGTACAGGAGATGTAGCAGAGGCTGCACAGGTGGATACACAGTAATGTGTAGTACAGGAGATGTAGCAGAGGCTGCACAGGGTGAGACACAGTAATGTGTAGTGCAGGAGATGTAGCAGAGGCTGCACAGGGTGATACACAGTAATGTGTAGTGCAGGAGATGTAGCAGAGGCTGCACAGGAGGATACACAGTAATGTGTAGTGCAGGAGATATAGCAACGCCTGCACAGAGTGAGACACAGTAATGTGTAGTGCAGGAGGTGTTGCAGAGTATGCACAGGGTGATATACAGTAATGTGTAGTGCAGGAGATGTAGCAGAGGCTGCACAGGAGGATACACAGTAATGTGTAGTGCAGGAAATATAGCAGAGCCTGCACAGAGTGAGACACAGTAATGTGTAGTGCATGAGGTGTTGCAGAGTATGCACAGGGTGATATACAGTAATGTGTAGTGCAGGAGATGTTGCAGAGGCTGCACAGAGTGATACACAGTAATGTGTAGTGCAGGAGATGTAGCAGAGGCTGCACAGGGTGATACACAGTAATGTGTAGTGCAGGAGATGTAGCAGAGGCTGCACAGGTGGATACACAGTAATGTGTAGTGTAGGAGATATAGCAGAGGATGCACAGGTGGATACACAGTAATGTGTAGTACAGGAGATATAGCAGAGGCTGCACAGGGTGATACACAGTGATGTGTAGTGCAGGAGATGTAGCAGAGGCTGCACAGGTGGATACACAGTAATGTATAGTACAGGACATGTAGCAGAGGCTGCACAGGGTGATACACAGTAATGTGTAGTGCAGGAGATGTAGAAGAGGCTGCATAGGGTGATACACAGTAATGTGTAGTGCAGGAGATATGGCAGAGGCTGCACAGGTGGATACACAGTAATGTGTAGTGCAGGAGATATAGCAGAGGCTGCACAGGTGGATACACAGTAATGTGTAGTGCAGGAGATATAGCAGAGGATGCACAGGTGGATACACAGTAATGTGTAGTACAGGAGATATAGCAGAGGCAGCACTGGTGGCTACACAGTAATGTATGGTGCAGGAGATATAGCAGAGGCTGTGCAGGAGATGTAGTAGAGGCAACACAGGTGGATACACAGTAATGTGTAGTGCAGGAGATGTTGCAGAGGCTGCACAGGGTGATACACAGTAATGTGTAGTGCAGGAGATGTAGAAGAGGCTGCATAGGGTGATACACAGTAATGTGTAGTGCAGGAGATATAGCAGAAGCTGCACAGGTGGATACACAGTAATGTGTAGTGCAGGAGATGTAGCAGAGGATGCACAGGGTGATACACAGTAATGTGTAGTGCAGGAGATGTAGAAGAGGCTGCATAGGGTGATACACAGTAATGTGTAGTGCAGGAGATATAGCAGAGGCTGCACAGGTGGATACACAGTAATGTGTAGTGCAGGAGATATAGCAGAGGATGCACAGGTGGATACACAGTAATGTGTAGTACAGGAGATATAGCAGAGGCTGCACAGGGTGATACACAGTGATGTGTAGTGCAGGAGATGTAGCAGAGGCTGCACAGGATGATACACAGTAATGTGTAGTACAGGAGATGTAGCAGAGGCTGCACAGAGTGAGACACAGTAATGTGTAGTGCAGGAGATATAGCAGAGGCTGCACAGGTGGATACACAGTAATGTGTAGTACAGGAGATGTAGCAGAGGCTGCACAGAGTGAGACACAGTAATGTGTAGTGCAGGAGATATAGCAGAGGCTGCACAGGTGGATACACAGTAATGTGTAGTGCAGGAGATGTAGCAGGGACTGCACATGTGGATACACAGTAATGTGTAGTGCAGGAGAAATAGCAGAGGATGCACAGGGTGAGACACAGTAATATGTAGTGCAGGAGATATAGCAGAGGCTGCACAGGTGGATACACAGTAATGTGTAGTGCAGGAGATGTAACAGAGGCAGCACTGGTGGCTACACAGTAATGTGTAGTGCAGGAGATATAGCAGAAGCTGTGCAGGAGATGTAGCAGAGGTTGCACAGGTGGATACACAGTAATGTGTAGTGCAGGAGATGTAGCAGAGGCAACACAGGTGGATACACAGTAATGTGTAGTGCAGGAGATGTTGCAGAGGCTGCACAGGTGGATACACAGTAATGTGTAGTGTAGGAGATGTAGCAGAGGCTGCATAGGTGGATACACAGTAATGTGTAGCACAGGAGATATAGCAGAGGCTGCACAGGTGGATACACAGTGATGTGTAGTGCAGGAGATGTAGCAGGGGCTGCACAGGGTGACACACAGTAATATGTAGTGCAGGAGATGTAACAGAGGCTGCACAGGGTGATACACAGTAATGTGTAGTGCAGAAGATATAGCAGAGGCTGCACAGGTGGATACACAGTAATGAGTAGTGCAGGAGATATAGCAGAGGCTGCACAGGTGGATACACAGTGATGTGTAGTGCAGGAGATGTAGCAGGGGCTGCACAGGGTGATACACAGTAATGTGTAATGCAGGAGATGTAGCAGAGGCTGCACAGGGTGATACACAGTAATGTGTAGTGCAGGAGATATAGCAGAGGCTGCACAGGTGGATACACAGTAATGTGTAGTGCAGGAGATATAGCAGAGGCTGCACAGGGTGATACACAGTAATGTGTAGTGCAGGAGATGTAGCAGAGGCTGCACAGGTGGATACACAGTAATGTTTAGTGCAGGAGATATAGCAGAGGATGCACAGGTGGATACACAGTAATGTGTAGTACAGGAGATGTAGCAGAGGCTGCACAGGTGGATACACAGTAATGTGTAGTACAGGAGATGTAGCAGAGGCTGCACAGGGTGAGACACAGTAATGTGTAGTGCAGGAGATGTAGCAGAGGCTGCACAGGGTGATACACAGTAATGTGTAGTGCAGGAGATGTAGCAGAGGCTGCACAGGAGGATACACAGTAATGTGTAGTGCAGGAGATATAGCAACGCCTGCACAGAGTGAGACACAGTAATGTGTAGTGCCGGAGGTGTTGCAGAGTATGCACAGGGTGATATACAGTAATGTGTAGTGCAGGAGATGTAGCAGAGGCTGCACAGGAGGATACACAGTAATGTGTAGTGCAGGAAATATAGCAGAGCCTGCACAGAGTGAGACACAGTAATGTGTAGTGCAGGAGGTGTTGCAGAGTATGCACAGGGTGATATACAGTAATGTGTAGTGCAGGAGATGTAGCAGAGGCTGCACAGAGTGATACACAGTAATGTGTAGTGCAGGAGATGTAGCAGAGGCTGCACAGGGTGATACACAGTAATGTGTAGTGCAGGAGATGTAGCAGAGGCTGCACAGGTGGATACACAGTAATGTGTAGTGTAGGAGATGTAGCAGAGGCTGCACAGGTGGATACACAGTAATGTGTAGTGTAGGAGATGTAGCAGAGGTTGCACAGGGCGATACACAGTAATGTGTAGTGCAGGAGATGTAGCAGAGGCTGCACAGGTGGATACACAGTAATGTGTAGTACAGGAGATGTAGCAGAGGCTGCACAGGTGGATACACAGTAATGTGTAGTGCAGGAGATGTAGCAGAGGCTGCACAGGGTGATACACAGTAATGTGTGGTGCAGAAGATGTAGCAGAGGCTGCACAGGTGGATACACAGTAATGTGTAGTGTAGGAAATGTAGCTGAGAATGCACAGGTGGATACACAGTAATGTGTAGTGTAGGAGATGTAGCAATGGCTGCACAGGTGGATACACAGTAAAGTGTAGTGCAGGAGATGTAGCAGAGGGTGCACAGGTGGATACACAGTAATGTGTAGTACAGGAGATGTAGCAGAGGCTGCACAGGTGGATACACAGTAATGTGTAGTGCAGGAGATATAGCAGAGGCTGCACAGGTGGATACACAGTAATGTGTAGTGCAGGAGATGTAACAGAGGCAGCACTGGTGGCTACACAGTAATGTGTGGTGCAGGAGATATAGCAGAGGCTGTGCAGGAGATGTAGTAGAGGCAACACAGGTGGATACACAGTAATGTGTAGTGCAGGAGATGTTGCAGAGGCTGCACAGGGTGATACACAGTAATGTGTAGTGTAGGAGATGTAGCAGAGGCTGCATAGGTGGATACACAGTAATGTGTAGTACAGGAGATATAGCAGAGGCTGCACAGGTGGATACACAGTAATGTGTAGTGCAGGAGATATAGCAGAGGCTGCACAGGTGGATACACAGTGATGTGTAGTGCAGGAGATGTAGCAGGGGCTGCACAGGGTGAGACACAGTAATGTGTAGTGCAGGAGATATAGCAGAGGCTGCACAGGTGGATACACAGTAATGTGTAGTGCAGGAGATATAGCAGAGGCTGCACAGGTGGATACACAGTGATGTGTAGTGCAGGAGATGTAGCAGGGGCTGCACAGGGTGATACACAGTAATGTGTAGTGCAGGAGATGTAGCAGAGGCTGCACAGGTGGATACACAGTAATGTGTAGTGCAGGAGATATAGCAGAGGCTGCACAGGTGGATACACAGTAATGTGTAGTGCAGGAGATATAGCAGAGGATGCACAGGTGGATACACAGTAATGTGTAGTACAGTAGATGTAGCAGAGGCTGCACAGGGTGAGACACAGTAATGTGTAGTGCAGGAGATATAGCAGAGCCTGCACAGAGTGAGACACAGTAATGTGTAGTGCAGGAGATATAGCAGAGGCTGCACAGGTGGATACACAGTAATGTGTAGTGCAGGAGAAATAGTAGAGGATGCACAGGGTGAGACACAGTAATATGTAGTGCAGGAGATATAGCAGAGGCTGCACAGGTGGATACACAGTAATATGTAGTGCAGGAGATATAGCAGAGGCTGCACGGGTGGATACACAGTAATGTGTAGTGCAGGAGATGTAACAGAGGCAGCACTGATGGCTACACAGTAATGTGTAGTGCAGGAGATATAGCAGAAGCTGTGCAGGAGATGTAGCAGAGGCAACACAGGTGGATACACAGTAATGTGTAGTGCAGGAGATGTAACAGAGGCAGCACTGGTGGCTACACAGTAATGTGTAGTGCAGGAGATATAGCAGAAGCTGTGCAGGAGATGTAGCAGAGGCAACACAGGTGGATACACAGTAATGTGTAGTGCAGGAGATGTTGCAGAGGATGCACAGGGTGATACACAGTACTGTAGTGTAACAGTGAGAGTGCTGTTGCTCTGTGACAGTGTTGTGGCTGTACAGGAGGTGTAGCAGAGGCTGCACAGGGTGATACACAGTAGTGTGTAGTGTGACAGTGAGAGTGCTGTTGCTCGGTGACATTGTTGTGTTGTGGCTGTGTGGCATACTGGAATGTTAGGAGACAAGAGATATTGGAAAGTTCCAAAAGCCACTTAAGTCTAATCAGTGAGTGGGGGAGTTTTATGGCCCCAAAACCAGTTCTGGCAGACCCTGCCACATCTAGGGGGTTAGGACAGGAAGTGCAGGGGGATTTTAGAAAAAGGAACAAAGCACAGGGCAGTGCAGTGTGAGCTGAGGACTGAGATGGAGGGCACAGGCTAGTGTCCAGAAGAAACGCAGTCTGGGGACTGTGGAACAAGCATCTATAACTCCACAGTCCCTGGCATTATGGAACAGCATGTAGGTGCTGCTAGGAAGAGCAAAAGATATCCAGATTTGCAGTGTGAGAGAAGTTACAGCATGAACAATCAGTGGAAGAAATAAAGGGGATCTTCACCTTCAGGGGTACCCCAAAAGCAGGATGGGAGGTGTGAGTCTGCGGGAGAGGACGAGCTGGGTGAGTGATAGGAAATCACGTGTGGCGGAAGGCCCCCAGTAACGTGTCCATGAGAGATCCCGTTTAGATAGAGCCCCTAGCGAATGGGGGAGAGCACACTGAAATGAATCTCAGTTTGCGGAAGCCGCACAACTGATTCCCAGAGACTGCGCTGGTATGTACTGTACTGTAATGCTGCCACATCACTGTTAATGCTGTTATTGCCAGTGAAGCAAATGAAAGGAGGTGTAACCTGATGTAACCCATATGAATATTGTGCTGGAGAGAAGAAAAAGAAGTTAAATGTTACTGTCGTGATAACCCTGTCTGAACTGTGAATAAACTGCTTGCTTATGTGATCAAACGGCCTGGTGTGCAATGCTTTTTAATATGACTGATGGACCGGCCGCTGCCCGGCTATCACAACTTGGCGTCACGAACAGGATCGGTACCGAAGATTTATTTGACAATTTGGGGAAAACTTTATTGGGAGGGGCCCATGAAAGCCACCTACCTCTTTTGACCCAGCGAACTGGGGAAGAAAGGGCCGGCATGGGCAGGTTCTAAGTGTTTGGCACAATTGCCAGAAGATGTTAGAACATTCATGATCATCTGTGACCCAGGACTGTAATTCAGAGGAAAAAGGCAGCAGTATATGTGATTTGTGTTTCATGTGATGTTTTGCATGCCATGTTTTTCTGCTCATGTAATTGTTATATTGTGTGTTTGCATGCCATGTTTTTCTGCTCATGTGATTGTTATACTGTGTGTGATATATACTGCAATTATGCTTTTTAATATGACTGATGGACCGGCTGCTGCCCGGCTATCACAGCTGTACAGGAGATGTAGCAGTGGCTGTACAGGAGGTGTAGCAGAGGCTGCACAGGGTGATACACAGTAGTGTGACAGTGAGAGTGCTGTTGCTCGGTGACAGTGTTGGATTGTGGCTGTACAGGAGATGTAGCAGAGGCTGTACAGGAGGTGTAGCAGAGGCTGCACAGGGTGATACACAGTAGTGTGTAGTGTGACAGTGAGAGTGCTGTAGCTCGGTGACGGTGTTGTGGCTGTACAGGAGGTGTAGCAGAGGCTGCACAGGGTGATACACAGTAGTGGGTAGTGTGACAGTGATAGTGCTGTTGCTCGGTGACGGTGTTGTGTTGTGGCTATACAGGATGTGTAGTAGAGGTTGCACAGGGTGATATACAGTAGTGTGACAGAGAGAGTGCTGTTGCTCGGTGACGGTGTTGTGGCTGTACAGGAGGTGTACCAGAGGCTGTACAGGAGGTGTGGCAGAGGATGCACTGGGTGAGACACAATAGTGTGTAGTGTGATAGTGTTGTTGCTCGTGACAGTGTTATGTTGTGGCTGTACAGGAGGTGTAGTAGAGGGTGTACAGGAGGTGTAGCAGAGGCTGCACAGGGTGATACACAATAGTGTAGGGTACAGTGAGAGTGCTGTTGCTCAGTGACAGTGTTGTGGCTGTACAGGAGGTGTAGCAGAGGCTGTACAGGAGGTGTACAGGAGATGTAGCAGAGGATGCACAGGGTGATACACAGTAGTGTGTAGTGTGACAGTGAGAGTGCTGTTGCTCGGTGACGGTGTTGTGGCTGTACAGGAGGTGTAGCAGAGACTGCACAGGGTGATACACAGTAGTGTGTAGTGTGACAGTGAGAGTGCTGTTGCTCGGTGACATTGTTGTGTTGTGGCTGTGTGGCATACTGGAATGTTAGGAGACAAGAGATATTGGAAAGTTCCAAAAGCCACTTAAGTCTAATCAGTGAGTGGGGGAGTTTTATGGCCCCAAAACCAGTTCTGGCAGACCCTGCCACATCTAGGGGGTTAGGACAGGAAGTGCAGGGGGATTTTAGAAAAAGGAACAAAGCACAGGGCAGTGCAGTGTGAGCTGAGGACTGAGATGGAGGGCACAGGCTAGTGTCCAGAAGAAACGCAGTCTGGGGACTGTGGAACAAGCATCTATAACTCCACAGTCCCTGGCATTATGGAACAGCATGTAGGTGCTGCTAGGAAGAGCAAAAGATATCCAGATTTGCAGTGTGAGAGAAGTTACAGCATGAACAATCAGTGGAAGAAATAAAGGGGATCTTCACCTTCAGGGGTACCCCAGAAGCAGGATGGGAGGTGTGAGTCTGCGGGAGAGGACGAGCTGGGTGAGTGATAGGAAATCACGTGTGGCGGAAGGCCCCCAGTAACGTGTCCATGAGAGATCCCGTTTAGATAGAGCCCCTAGCGAATGGGGGAGAGCACACTGAAATGAATCTCAGTTTGCGGAAGCCGCACAACTGATTCCCAGAGACTGCGCTGGTATGTACTGTACTGTAATGCTGCCACATCACTGTTAATGCTGTTATTGCCAGTGAAGCAAATGAAAGGAGATGTAACCTGATGTAACCCATATGAATATTGTGCTGGAGAGAAGAAAAAGAAGTTAAATGTTACTGTCGTGATAACCCTGTCTGAACTGTGAATAAACTGCTTGCTTATGTGATCAAACGGCCTGGTGTGCAATGCTTTTTAATATGACTGATGGACCGGCCGCTGCCCGGCTATCACAACTTGGCGTCACGAACAGGATCGGTACCGAAGATTTATTTGACAATTTGGGGAAAACTTTATTGGGAGGGGCCCATGAAAGCCACCTACCTCTTTTGACCCAGCGAACTGGGGAAGAAAGGGCCGGCATGGGCAGGTTCTAAGTGTTTGGCACAATTGCCAGAAGATGTTAGAACATTCATGATCATCTGTGACCCAGGACTGTAATTCAGAGGAAAAAGGCAGCAGTATATGTGATTTGTGTTTCATGTGATGTTTTGCATGCCATGTTTTTCTGCTCATGTAATTGTTATATTGTGTGTTTGCATGCCATGTTTTTCTGCTCATGTGATTGTTATACTGTGTGTGATATATACTGCAATTATGCTTTTTAATATGACTGATGGACCGGCTGCTGCCCGGCTATCACAGCTGTACAGGAGATGTAGCAGTGGCTGTACAGGAGGTGTAGCAGAGGCTGCACAGGGTGATACACAGTAGTGTGACAGTGAGAGTGCTGTTGCTCGGTGACAGTGTTGGATTGTGGCTGTACAGGAGATGTAGCAGAGGCTGTACAGGAGGTGTAGCAGAGGCTGCACAGGGTGATACACAGTAGTGTGTAGTGTGACAGTGAGAGTGCTGTAGCTCGGTGACGGTGTTGTGGCTGTACAGGAGGTGTAGCAGAGGCTGCACAGGGTGATACACAGTAGTGGGTAGTGTGACAGTGATAGTGCTGTTGCTCGGTGACGGTGTTGTGTTGTGGCTATACAGGATGTGTAGTAGAGGTTGCACAGGGTGATATACAGTAGTGTGACAGAGAGAGTGCTGTTGCTCGGTGACGGTGTTGTGGCTGTACAGGAGGTGTACCAGAGGCTGTACAGGAGGTGTGGCAGAGGATGCACTGGGTGAGACACAATAGTGTGTAGTGTGATAGTGTTGTTGCTCGTGACAGTGTTATGTTGTGGCTGTACAGGAGGTGTAGTAGAGGGTGTACAGGAGGTGTAGCAGAGGCTGCACAGGGTGATACACAATAGTATAGGGTACAGTGAGAGTGCTGTTGCTCAGTGACAGTGTTGTGGCTGTACAGGAGGTGTAGCAGAGGCTGTACAGGAGGTGTACAGGAGATGTAGCAGAGGATGCACAGGGTGATACACAGTAGTGTGTAGTGTGACAGTGAGAGTGCTGTTGCTCGGTGACGGTGTTGTGGCTGTACAGGAGGTGTAGCAGAGACTGCACAGGGTGATACACAGTAGTGTGTAGTGTGACAGTGAGAGTGCTGTTGCTCGGTGACGGTGTTGTGGCTGTACAGGAGGTGTAGTAGAGGTTGCACAGGGTGATATACAGTAGTGTGACAGAGAGAGTGCTGTAGCTCGGTGACAGTGTTGTGGCTGTACAGGAGGTGTAGCAGAGACTGCACAGGGTGATACACAGTAGTGTGTAGTGTGACAGTGAGAGTGCTGTTGCTCGGTGACGGTGTTGTGGCTGTACAGGAGGTGTAGCAGAGGCTGTACAGGAGGTGTAGCAGAGGCTGCACAGGGTGATACACAGTAGTGTGTAGTGTGACAGTGAGAGTGCTGTTGCTCGGTGACATTGTTGTGTTGTGGCTGTGTGGCATACTGGAATGTTAGGAGACAAGAGATATTGGAAAGTTCCAAAAGCCACTTAAGTCTAATCAGTGAGTGGGGGAGTTTTATGGCCCCAAAACCAGTTCTGGCAGACCCTGCCACATCTAGGGGGTTAGGACAGGAAGTGCAGGGGGATTTTAGAAAAAGGAACAAAGCACAGGGCAGTGCAGTGTGAGCTGAGGACTGAGATGGAGGGCACAGGCTAGTGTCCAGAAGAAACGCAGTCTGGGGACTGTGGAACAAGCATCTATAACTCCACAGTCCCTGGCATTATGGAACAGCATGTAGGTGCTGCTAGGAAGAGCAAGAGATATCCAGATTTGCAGTGTGAGAGAAGTTACAGCATGAACAATCAGTGGAAGAAATAAAGGGGATCTTCACCTTCAGGGGTACCCCAGAAGCAGGATGGGAGGTGTGAGTCTGTGGGAGAGGACGAGCTGGGTGAGTGATAGGAAATCACGTGTGGCGGAAGGCCCCCAGTAACGTGTCCATGAGAGATCCCGTTTAGATAGAGCCCCTAGCGAATGGGGGAGAGCACACTGAAATGAATCTCAGTTTGCGGAAGCCGCACAACTGATTCCCAGAGACTGCGCTGGTATGTACTGTACTGTAATGCTGCCACATCACTGTTAATGCTGTTATTGCCAGTGAAGCAAATGAAAGGAGATGTAACCTGATGTAACCCATATGAATATTGTGCTGGAGAGAAGAAAAAATAAGAATTTACTTACCGATAATTCTATTTCTCGTAGTCCGTAGTGGATGCTGGGGACTCCGTCAGGACCATGGGGAATAGCGGCTCCGCAGGAGACAGGGCACAAAAGTAAAAGCTTTAGGATCAGGTGGTGTGCACTGGCTCCTCCCCCTATGACCCTCCTCCAAGCCTCAGTTAGGATACTGTGCCCGGACGAGCGTACACAATAAGGAAGGATTTTGAATCCCGGGTAAGACTCATACCAGCCACACCAATCACACTGTACAACCTGTGATCTGAACCCAGTTAACAGCATGATAACAGCGGAGCCTCTGAAAAGATGGCTCACAACAATAATAACCCGATTTTTGTAACAATAACTATGGCCCTCATTCCGAGTTGTTCGCTCGGTATTTTTCATCGCATCGCAGTGAAAATCCGCTTAGTGCGCATGCGCAATGTTCGCACTGCGACTGCGCCAAGTAACTTTACTATGAAGAAAGTATTTTTACTCACGGCTTTTTCTTCGCTCCGGCGATCGTAATGTGATTGACAGGAAATGGGTGTTACTGGGCGGAAACACGGCGTTTCAGGGGCGTGTGGCTGTAAACGCTACCGTTTCCGGAAAAAACGCAGGAGTGGCCGGAGAAACGGTGGGAGTGCCTGGGCGAACGCTGGGTGTGTTTGTGACGTCAACCAGGAACGACAAGCACTGAAATGATCGCACAGGCAGAGTAAGTCTGGAGCTACTCTGAAACTGCTAAGTAGTTAGTAATCGCAATATTGCGAATACATCGGTCGCAATTTTAAGAAGCTAAGATTCACTCCCAGTAGGCGGCGGCTTAGCGTGTGTAACTCTGCTAAATTCGCCTTGCGACCGATCAACTCGGAATGAGGGCCTATGTACAAGTATTGCAGACAATCCGCACTTGGGATGGGCGCCCAGCATCCACTACGGACTACGAGAAATAGAATTATCGGTAAGTAAATTCTTATTTTCTCTGACGTCCTAAGTGGATGCTGGGGACTCCGTCAGGACCATGGGGATTATACCAAAGCTCCCAAACGGGCGGGAGAGTGCGGATGACTCTGCAGCACCGAGTGAGAGAACTCCAGGTCCTCCTCAGCCAGGGTGTGCCCCTGACCAAGTAGCAGCTCGGCAAAGTTGTAAAGCCGAGACCCCTCGGGCAGCCGCCCAAGATGAGCCCCCTTCCTTGTGGAATGGGCATTTACATATTTTGGCTGTGGCAGGCCTGCCACAGAATGTGCAAGCTGAATTGTACTACACATCCAACTAGCAATCGTCTGCTTAGAAGCAAGAGCACCCAGTTTGTTGGGTGCATACAGGATAACAGCAAGTCAGTTTTCCTGACTTCAGCCGTCCTGGAAACCTATATTTTCAGGGCCCTGACAACATCTAGCAACTTGGAGTCCTCCAAGTCCCTAGTAGCCGCAGGTACCACAATAAGCTGGTTCAGGTGAAACGCTGACACCACCTTAAGGAGAAACTGGGGACGAGTCCGCAGCTCTGCCCTGTCCGAATGGACAATCAGATATGGGCTTTTGTGAGACAAAGCCGCCAATTCTGACACTCGCCTGGCCGAGGCCAGGGCCAACATCATGGTCACTTTCCATGTGAGATATTTCAAATCCACAGATTTGAGCGGTTTAAACCAATGTGATTTGAGGAATCCCAGAACTACGTTGAGATCCCACAGTGCCACTGGAGGCACAAAAGGGGGTTGTATATGCAGCACTCCCTTGACAAACTTCTGGACTTCAGGAACTGAAGCCAATTCTTTCTGGAAGAAAATCGACAGGGCCGAAATTTGAACCTTAATGGACCCCAATTTTAGGCCCATAGACACTCCTGTTTGCAGGAAATGCAGGAATCGACCGAGTTGAAATTTCTTCGTGGGGCCTTCCTGGCCTCACACCACGCAACATATTTTCGCCACATGTGGTGATAATGTTGTGCGGTCACCTCCTTCCTGGCTTTGACCAGGGTAGGAATGACCTCTTCCGGAATGCCTTTTTCCCTTAGGATCCGGCGTTCAACCGCCATGCCGTCAAACGCAGCCGCGGTAAGTCTTGGAACAGACATGGTACTTGCTGAAGCAAGTCCCTTCTTAGCGGCAGAGGCCATGAGTCCTCTGTGAGCATCTCTTGAAGTTCCGGGTACCAAGTCCTTCTTGGCCAATCCGGAGCCACGAGTATAGTTCTTACTCCTCTACGTCTTATAATTCTCAGTACCTTAGGTATGAGAAGCAGAGGAGGGAACACATACACCGACTGGTACACCCACGGTGTTACCAGAACGTCCACAGCTATTGCCTGAGGGTCTCTTGACCTGGCGCAATACCTGTCCAGTTTTTGTTCAGGCGGGACGCCATCATGTCCACCTTTGGTCTTTCCCAACGGTTCACAATCATGTGGAAGACTTCCCGATGAAGTCCCCACTCTCCCGGGTGGAGGTCGTGCTGAGGAAGTCTGCTTCCCAGTTGTCCACTCCCGGAATGAACACTGCTGACAGTGCTATCACATGATTTTCCGCCCAGCGAAGAATCCTTGCAGTTTCTGCCATTGCCCTCCTGCTTCTTGTGCCGCCCTGTCTGTTTACGTGGGCGACTGCCGTGATGTTGTCCCACTGGATCAATACCGGCTGACCTTGAAGCAGAGGTCTTGCTAAGCTTAGAGCATTGTAAATTGCTCTTAGCTCCAGTATATTTATGTGGAGAGAAGTCTCCAGACTTGATCACACTCCCTGGAAATTTTTTCCTTGTGTGACTGCTCCCCAGCCTTTCAGGCTGGCATCCGTGGTCACCAGGACCCAGTCCTGAATGCCGAATCTGTGGCCCTTTAGTAGATGAGCACTCTGCAGCCACCACAGAAGAGACACCCTTGTCCTTGGAGACAGGGTTATCCGCTGATGCATCTGAAGATGCGATCCGGACCATTTTTCCAGCAGATCCCACTGAAAAGTTCTTGCGTGAAATCTGCCGAATGGAATCGCTTCGTAAGAAGCCACCATTTTTCCCAGGACCCTTGTGCAATGATGCACTGACACTTTTCCTGGTTTTAGGAGGTTCCTGACTAGCTCGGATAACTCCCTGGCTTTCTCCTCCGGGAGAAACACCTTTTTCTGGACTGTGTCCAGAATCATCCCTAGGAACAGGAGACGTGTCGTCGGAGACAGCTGCGATTTTGGAATATTTAGAATCCACCCGTGCTGTCGTAGAACTACTTGAGATAGTGCTACTCCGACCTCCAACTGTTCTCTGGACCTTGCCCTTATCAGGAGATCGTCCAAGTAAGGGATAATTAAGACGCCTTTTCTTTGAAGAAGAATCATCATTTCGGCCATTACCTTGGTAAAGACCCGGGGTGCCGTGGACAATCCAAACGGCAGCGTCTGAAACTGATAGTGACAGTTTTGTACCACGAACCTGAGGTACCCTTGGTGAGAAGGGCAAATTGGGACATGGAGGTAAGCATCCTTGATGTCCAGGGACACCATATAGTCCCCTTCTTCCTGGTTCGCTATCACTGCTCTGAGTGACTCCATCTTGATTTGAACCTTTGTATGTAAGTGTTCAAATATTTCAGATTTAGAATAGGTCTCACCGAGCCGTCTGGCTTCAGTACCACAATATAGTGTGGAATAATACCCCTTTCCTTGTTGTAGGAGGGGTACTTTGATTATCACCTGCTGGGCATACAGCTTGTGAATTGTTTCCAATACTGCCTCCCTGTCGGAGGGAGACGTTGGTAAAGCAGACTTCAGGAACCTGCGAGGGGGAGACGTCTCGAATTTCCAATCTGTACCCCTGGGATACTACTTGTAGGATCCAGGGGTCCACTTGCGAGTGAGCCCACTGCGCGCTGAAACTCTTGAGACGACCCCCCACCGCACCTGAGTCCGCTTGTACGGCCCCAGCGTCATGCTGAGGACTTGGCAAAAGCGGTGAAGGGCTTCTGTTCCTGGGAATGGGCTGCCTGCTGCAGTCTTCTTCCCTTTCCTCTATCCCTGGGCAAATATGACTGGCCTTTTGCCTGCTTGCCCTTATGGGGACGAAACGACTGAGGCTGAAAAGACGGTGTCTTTTTCTGCTGAGATGTGACTTGGGGTAAAAAAGGTGGATTTTCCAGCTGTTGCCGTGGCCACCAGGTCCGATGGACCGACCCCAAATAACTCCTCCCCTTTATACGGCAATATTTCCATGTGCCGTTTGGAATCTGCATCACCTGACCACTGTCGTGTCCATAAACATCTTCTGGCAGATATGGACATCGCACTTACTCTTGATGCCAGAGTGCAAATATCCCTCTGTGCATCTCGCATATATAGAAATGCATCCTTTAAATGCTCTATAGTCAATAAAATACTGTCCCTGTCAAGGGTATCAATATTTTCAGTCAGGGAATCCGACCAAGCCACCCCAGCGCTGCACATCCAGGCTGAGGCGATCGCTGGTCGCAGTATAACACCAGTATGTGTGTATATACTTTTTAGGATATTTTCCAGCCTCCTATCAGCTGGCTCCTTGAGGGCGGCCGTATCTGGAGACGGTAACGCCACTTGTTTTGCTAAGCGTGTGAGCGCCTTATCCACCCTAAGGGGTGTTTCCCAACGCGCCCTAACTTCTGGCGGGAAAGGGTATAACGCCAATAATTTTCTATCGGGGGAAACCCACGCATCATCACACACTTCATTTAATTTATCTGATTCAGGAAAAACTACAGGTAGTTTTTTCACACCCCACATAATACCCTCTTTTGTGGTACTTGTAGTATCAGAAATATGTAACACCTCCTTCATTGCCCTTAACATGTAACGTGTGGCCCAAATGGAAAATACGTTTGTTTCTTCACCGTCGACACTGGAGTCAGTGTCCGTGTCTGTGTCGACCGACTGAGGTAAATGGGCGTTTTAAAGCCCCTGACGGTGTTTGAGACGCCTGGACAGGTACTAATTGGTTTGCCGGCCGTCTCATGTCGTCAACCGACCTTGCAGCGTGTTGACATTATCACGTAATTCCCTAAATAAGCCATCCATTCCGATGTCGACTCCCTAGAGAGTGACATCACCATTACAGGCAATTGCTCCGCCTCCTCACCAACATCGTCCTCATACATGTCGACACACACGTACCGACACACAGCACACACACAGGGAATGCTCTGATAGAGGACAGGACCCCACTAGCCCTTTGGGGAGACAGAGGGAGAGTTTGCCAGCACACACCAAAACGCTATATTATACAGGGACAACCTTATATAAGTGTTTTCCCTTATAGCATCTTAATATATAATAATATCGCCAAATAAGTGCCCCCCCTCTCTGTTTTAACCCTGTTTCTGTAGTGCAGTGCAGGGGAGAGCCTGGGAGCCTGGGAGCCTTCCTACCGGCTTGGAGGAGGGTCATAGGGGGAGGAGCCAGTGCACACCACCTGATCCTAAAGCTTTTACTTTTGTGCCCTGTCTCCTGCGGAGCCGCTATTCCCCATGGTCCTGACGGAGTCCCCAGCATCCACTTAGGACGTCAGAGAAAGAAGTTAAATGTTACTGTCGTGATATCCCTGTCTGAACTGTGAATAAACTGCTTGCTTATGTGATCAAACGGCCTGGTGTGCAATGCTTTTTAAATAAGATTTTACTTACCGATAAATCTATTTCTCGTAGTCCGTAGTGGATGCTGGGGACTCCGTCAGGACCATGGGGGAATAGCGGCTCCGCAGGAGACAGGGCACAAAAGCAAGCTTTTAGGATCACATGGTGTGTACTGGCTCCTCCCCCTATGACCCTCCTCCAAGCCTCAGTTAGGTACTGTGCCCGGACGAGCGTACACAATAAGGAAGGATCTTGAATCCCGGGTAAGACCCAAACCAGCCACACCAATCACACCGTACAACTTGTGATCTGAACCCAGTTAACAGTATGATAACAATGAAGTAGCCTCTAAAAAAGATGGCTCACAACAATAATAACCCGATTTTTGTAACAATAACTATGTACAAGTAATGCAGACAATCCGCACTTGGGATGGGCGCCCAGCATCCACTACGGACTACGAGAAATAGATTTATCGGTAAGTAAAATCTTATTTTCTCTAACGTCCTAGTGGATGCTGGGGACTCCGTCAGGACCATGGGGATTATACCAAAGCTCCCAAACGGGCGGGAGAGTGCGGGTGACTCTGCAGCACCGAATGAGAGAACTCCAGGTCCTCCTCAGCCAGGGTATCAAATTTGTAGAATTTTACAAACATGTTCCCCCCTGACCACGTAGCTGCTCGGCAAAATTTTAAAGCCGAGACCCCCTCGGGCATCCGCCCAAGATGAGCCCACCTTCCTTGTGGAATGGGCATTGACAGATTTTGGCTGTGGCAGGCCTGCCACAGACTGTGCAAGCTGAATTGTACTACAAATCCAACGAGCAATAGTCTGCTTAGAAGCAGGAGCACCCATCTTTTGGGGTGCATACAATATAAACAGCAAGTCAGACTTTCTGACTCCAGCCGTCCTGGAAATATATATATATATATATATATATATATTTTTAGGGCCCCGACAACGTCTAGCAACTTGGAGTCCTCCAAGTCCCTAGTAGCCGCAGGCACCACAATATGTTGTTTCAGGCGAAACGCTGACACCACCTTAGGAAGAAACTGGGGACGAGTCCGCAGTTCTGCCCTGTCCGAATGGAAAAACAAATATGAGCTTTTTTTTTTTTAAGACAAAGCCCCCAATTCTGACAATCGCCTGGCCGAGGCCAGGGCCACAACATGGTCCCTTTCCATGTGAGATATTTCAAATCCACAGATTTGATCGGTTCAAACCAATATGATTTGAGGAATCCCAACACTACGTTGAGATCCCACGGTGCCACTGGAGGCACACAAGGGGCTGTATATGCAATACTCCCTTGACAAACGTCTGGGCTTCAGGAATTGAAGCCAATTTTTTCTGGAAGAAAATCTACAGGGCCGAAACTTGAACCTTAATGGACCCCAATTTGAGGCTCATAGACACTCCTGTTTTCAGGAAGTGCAGAAATCGACCTAGTCGAAATTTTTTCGTGGGGCCTTCCTGGCCTCACCCACGCAACATATTTTCACCACATGTGGTGATAACGTTGTGCGGTCACCTCCTTCCTGGCTTTGACCAGGGTAGGTATGACCTCTTCCGGAATGCCTTTTCCCTTAGGATCCGGTGTTCAACCGCCATGCCGTCAAACGCCGTCGCGGTAAGTCTTGGAACAGACAAGGTCCCTGCTGGAGCAGGTCCTTTCTTAGAGGCAGATGCCACGGTTCCTCTTGGAACAGACATGGTTCTTGCTGAAAGCAAATCCCATCTTAGCTCCCGAGGCCATTAGTCCTCTGTGAGCATCTCTTGAAGTTCCGGGTACCAAGTCCCTCTTGGCCAATCCGGAGCCACGAGTATAGTTCTTACTCTTCTACGTCTTATAATTCTCAATACCTTGGTTATGAGAAGCAGAAGAGGGAACACATACACCGACTGTTACACCCACGGTGTTACCAGGACGTCCACAGCTATCGCCTGAAGGTCTCGTGACCTGGCGCAATACCTGTCCCGTTTTTTGTTCGGGCGGGACGCCATCATTTCCACCTTTGGTCTTTCCCAACGGTTCACAATCACTTCCCGATGAAGTTCCCACTCTCCCGGGTGGAGGTCGTGCCTGCTGAGGAAGTCTGCTTCCCAGTCGTCCACTCCCGGAATGAACACTGCTGACAGTGCTATCACATGATTTTCCGTCTAGCGAAAAATCCTTGCAGTTTTGACCACTGCCCTCCTGCTTCTTGTGCCGCCCTATCTGTTTACGTGGGCGACTGCCGTGATGTTATCCCACTGGATCAATACCGGCTGACCTTGAAGCAGAGGCCTTGCTAAGCTTATAGCATTACAAATTTGCTCTTAGCTCCAGTATATTTATGTGGAGAGAATTCTCCAGACTTGATCACACTCCCTGGAAATTTTTTTTTTTTTTTTTTCCTTGTGTGACTGCTCCCCAGCCTCTCAGGCTGGCCTCCGTGGTTACCAGCATCCAATCCTGAATGCCGAATCTGCGGCCCTCTAGAAGATGAGCACTCTGTAATCACCACAGGAGAGACACCCTTGTCCTTGGATATAGGGTTATCCGCTGATGCATCTGAAGATGCGATCCGGACCATTTGTCCAGCAGATCCCACTGAAGAGTTCTTGCGTGAAATCTGCCGAATGGAAGCGCTTCGTAATAAGCCACCATTTTTTACCAGGACTCTTGTGCAATGATGCACTGACACTTTTCCTGGTTTTAGGAGGATCCCGATTAGCTCGGATAACTCCCTGGCTTTCTCCTCTGGGAGAAACACCCTTTTCCTGGACTGTGTCCAGAATCATCCCTAGGACCAGCAGACGTGTCGTCAGAACAACTGCGGTTTTGGAATATTTAGAATCCACCCGTGCTGTCGTAGAACTACTTGAGATAGTGCTACTCCGACCTCCAACTGTTCTCTGGACCTTGTTCTTATCAGGAGGTCGTCCATTTTCTTTGAAGACGAATCCTCATTTCGGTCATTACCTTGGTAAAGACCCGGGGTGCCTTGGACACTCCAACGGCATCGTCTGAAACTGATAGTGACAGTTCTGTACCACGAACCTGAGGTACCCTTGGTGAGAAAAGCAAATTTTGGGACATGGAGGTAAGCATCCCTGATGTCCCGGGACACCATATAGTCCCCTTGTTCCCAGTTCGCTATCACTGCTCTGAGTGACTCCATCTGGATTTGAACCCGTGTAAGTGTTCAAATTTTTCAGATTTAGAATCGGTCTCACCTAGCCTTCTGGCTTCAGTACCACCCTATAGTGTGGAACAATACCCCTTTCCTTGTTGTAGGAGGGGTAATTTTATTATCACCTGCTGGGAATACAGCTTGTGAATTGTTTTCAATACTGCCTCCCTGTCGGAGGGGGACATTGGTACAGCAGACTACAGGAACCTGCGAGGGGGGAAACGCCTCGACATTCCAATCTGTGCCCCTTTGATACTACTTGTAGGATCCAGGGGTCCTGTACGGTCCCAGCGTCATGCTGAGAACTTAGTAGAAGCGGTGGAGGGCTTCTGTTACTGGGAATGGACTGCCTGCTGCAGTCTTCTTCCCTTTCCTCTATCCCTGGGCAGATATCTTATAGGGACGAAAAGACTGAGGCTGAAAAGACGGTGTCTTTTTCTGCAGAGATGTGACTTAGGGTAAAAAACGGTGGATCTTCCAGCAGTTGCCGTGGCCACCAGGTCCCATGGACCGACCCCAAATAACTCCTCCCCTTTTATACGGCAATACATCTTTGTGCCGTTTGGAATCTGCATCCCCTGACCACTGTCGTGTCCATAAACATCTTCTTGCAGATATGGACATCGCATTTACTCTTGATGCCAGAGTGCAAATATCCCTCTGCGCATCTCGTATATATAGAAATGCATCCTTTAAATGCTCTATAGTCAATAAAATACTGTCCCTGTCAAGGGTATCAATATTTTTAGTCAGGGAATCCGACCCAGCCACCTCAGCTCTGCACATCCAGGCTGAGGCGATCGCTGGTCACAGTATAACACCAGCATGTGTGTGTATACTTTTTAGGATATTTTTCTGATAAGCATGTGAGCGCCTTATCCACCCTGAGGGGTGTTTCCCAATGCGCCTTAACTTCTGGCGGGAAAGGGTATACCGCCAATAATTTTCTATCGGGGGAAACCCACGCATCATCACACACTTCATTTAATTTATCTGATTCAGGAAAAACTACAGGTAGTTTTTTCACCTCACACATAATACCCTTCTTTGTGGTACTTGGAGTATCAGAAATATGTAACACCTCCTTCATTGCCCTTAACGTGTGGCCCTAAAGGAAAATACGTTTGTTTCTTCACCGTCGACACTGAAATCAGTGTCCGTGTCTGGGTCTATGTCGACCGACTGAGGTAAATGGGCGTTTTTACAAGCCCCTGACGGTGTCTGAGACGCCTGGACCGGTACTAATTTGTTCGCCGGCCGTCTCATGTCGTCAACCCACTTGCAGCGTGTTGACATTATCACGTAATTCCATAAGTAAGCCATCCATTCCGGTGTCGACTCCCTAGAGAGTGACATCACCATTACAGGCAATTTGCTCCGCCTCCTCACCAACATTTTCCTCATACATGTCGACACACACGTACCGACATACAGCACACACATAGGGAATGCTCTGATAGAGGACAGGACCCACTAGCCCTTTGGGGAGACAGAGGGAGAGTTTGCCAGCACACACCAAAATGCTATAATTATACAGGGACAACCCTTATATAAGTGTTCCTCCCATATAGCATTTAATATATATGTATATCGCCAAATCAGTGCCCCCCCTCTCTGTTTTAACCCTGTTTCTGTAGTGCAGTGCAGGGGAGAGCCTGGGAGCCTTCCCCTCAGCCTTTCTGTGAGGGAAAATGGCGCTGTGTGCTGAGGAGAATAGGCCCCGCCCCCTTTTCGGCGGGCTTCTTCTCCGGAGATTGTGAAGTCTGGCAGGGGTTAAATACATCCACATAGCCTCAAGGGCTATATGTGATGTATTTTTCGCCATACAGGTATTCTACATTGCTGCCAGGGCGCCCCCCCCCGCGCCCTGCACCCTCCGTGATCGCTGTGGGAAGTGTGCTGACAGACAATGGCGCACAGCTGCAGTGCTGTGCGCTACCTGAGGAAGACTGAAAAGTCTTCTGCCGCCTGGTTCCGGACCTCTTCAATCTTCAGCATCTGCAAGGGGGTCGGCGGCGCGGCTCCGGGACGAACCCCAGGGCGAGACCTGTGTTCCGACTCCCTCTGAAGCTAATGGTGTCCAGTAGCCTAAGAATCCAATCCATCCTGCACGCAGGTGAGTTGAAATTCTCTCCCCTAAGTCCCTCGATGCAGTGAGCCTGTTGCCAGCAGGACTCACTGAAAATAAAGAACCTAAAAACTTTTTCTAAGCAACTCTTTAAGAGAGCCACCTAGATTGCACCCTTCTCGGACGGGCACAAAAACCTAACTGAGGCTTGGAGGAGGGTCATAGGGGGAGGAGCCAGTACACACCATGTGATCCTAAAAGCTTGCTTTTGTGCCCTGTCTCCTGCGGAGCCGCTATTCCCCCATGGTCCTGATGGAGTCCCCAGCATCCACTAGGACGTTAGAGAAATATGACTGATGGACCGGCTGCTGCCCGGCTATCACAACTTGGCGTCACGAACAGGATCGGTACCGAAGATTTATTTGACAATTTGGGGAAAACTTTATTGGGAGGGGCCCATGAAAGCCACCTACCTCTTTTGACCCAGCGAACTGGGGAAGAAAGGGCCGGCATGGGCAGGTTCTAAGTGTTTGGCACAATTGCCAGAAGATGTTAGAACATTCATGATCATCTGTGACCCAGGACTGTAATTCAGAGGAAAAAGGCAGCAGTATATGTGATGTGTTTCATGTGATGTTTTGCATGCCATGTTTTTCTGCTCATGTGATTGTTATATTGTGTGTTTGCATGCCATGTTTTTCTGCTCATGTGATTGTTATACTGTGTGTGATATATACTGCAATTATGCTTTTTAATATGACTGATGGACCGGCTGCTGCCCGGCTATCACAGCTGTACAGGAGATGTAGCAGAGGCTGTACAGGAGGTGTAGCAGAGGCTGCACAGGGTGATACACAGTAGTGTGTAGTGTGACAGTGAGAGTGCTGTTGCTCGGTGACGGTGTTGTGGCTGTACAGGAGGTGTAGCAGAGGCTGTACAGGAGGTGTAGTAGAGGCTGCACAGGGTGATACACAGTAGTGTGACAGTGAGAGTGCTGTTGCTCGGTGACGGTGTTGTGGCTATACAGGTGGTGTAGCAGAGGCTGTACAGGAGGTGTAGTAGAGGTTGCACAGGGTGATACACAGTAGTGTGACAGAGAGAGTGCTGTTGCTCGGTGACGGTGTTGTGGCTGTACAGGAGGTGTACCAGAGGCTGTACAGGTGTAGCAGAGGATGCACTGGGTGAGACACAGTAGTGTGTAGTGTGATAGTGTTGTTGCTCGGTGACAGTGTTATGTTGTGGCTGTACAGGAGGTGTAGTAAAGGATGTACAGGAGGTGTAGCAGAGGATGCACAGGGTGATACACAGTAGTGTAGGGTACAGTGAGAGTGCTGTTGCTCGTGACAGTGTTGTGGCTGTACAGGAGGTGTAGCAGAGGCTGCACAGGGTGATACACAGTAGTGTGTAGTGTGACAGTGAGAGTGCTGTTGCTCGTGACAGTGTTGTGGCTGTACAGGAGGTGTAGCAGAGGCTGTACAGGAGGTGTAGCAGAGGCTGCACAGGGTGATACACAGTAGTGTGTAGTGTGACAGTGAGAGTGCTGTTGCTCGGTGACGGTGTTGTGGCTGTACAGGAGGTGTAGCAGAGGCTGTACAGGAGGTGTAGCAGAGGATGCACAGGGTGATACATAGTAGTGTGTAGTGTGTCTGGAGAGTGCTGTAGCTCGGTTGCAGTGTTGTGTTGTGGCTGTACAGGAGGTGTAGCAGAGGATGTACAGGAGGTGTAGTAGAGGTTGCACAGGGTGATACACAATAGTGTGTAGTGTGACAGTGAGAGTGCTGTTGCTCGGTGACAGTGTTGTGGCTGTACAGGAGGTGTAGCAGAGGCTGTACAGGAGGTGTAGCAGAGGATGCACTGGGTGAGACACAGTAGTGTGTAGTGTGATAGTGTTGTTGCTCGGTGACAGTGTTATGTTGTGGCTGTACAGGAGGTGTAGCAGAGTCTGTACAGGAGGTGTAGCAGAGGCTGTACAGGGTGATACACAGTAGTGTGTAGTGTGACAGTGAGAGTGCTGTAGCTCGGTGACGGTGTTGTGGCTGTACAGGAGGTGTACCAGAGGATGCACGGGGTGATACACAATAGTGTGTAGTGTGACAGTGAGAGTGCTGTTGCTCTGTGACAGTGTTGTGGCTGTACAGGAGGTGTAGCAGAGGATGCACGGGGTGATACACAATAGTGTGTAGTGTGACAGTGAGAGTGCTGTTGCTCGGTGACGGTGTTGTGGCTGTACAGGAGGTGTAGCAGAGGATGCACGGGGTGATACACAATAGTGTGTAGTGTGACAGTGAGAGTGCTGTTGCTCTGTGACAGTGTTGTGGCTGTACAGGAGGTGTAGCAGAGGATGCACGGGGTGATACACAATAGTGTGTAGTGTGACAGTGAGAGTGCTGTTGCTCGGTGACGGTGTTGTGGCTGTACAGGAGGTGTAGCAGAGGATGCACGGGGTGATACACAATAGTGTGTAGTGTGACAGTGAGAGTGCTGTTGCTCGGTGACGGTGTTGTGGCTGTACAGGAGGTGTAGCCAGAGCCGGCCATAGGCATAGGCAAACTAGGCAATTGCCTAGGGCATTTGATATGACTAGGGGCATCAGCAGCTTCTGCTGATTAAAATGATATGTGGCATGCCTGTATTCTGTGTGTAGCATTTCATATGCAGATACAGCCACAGTCTCACACAGTATATAGTCGTGCTGCATATCATTTTAATCATTAGAAGCTGCTTGTGCATCCTAGCCACATAGCAATGCAAATAAGAGGCATTTTCAAAAGGTGCCCGACGTTAACATTGAGGCAAGATTTATGAGGACACATCTGTATCCAAGCAGAGGCAGAGGTCACAGTGTTAGTGGCAGTGTGAGTGCTGTGTGCATGTGAGTGGGTTGGTTGTGCAGTAGTGTTCGGAATATGTGTAAGGAGCATTATGTGTGTCATGTAAAAATGCATTAACAATGTGCAACATATGTGTAAGGGGCACTATGTGTGTCATTATGTGTATAAGGGCATTAATAATGTGCGGCATATGTGTAACAGGGTACTACTGTATGTGTGTCATTATGTGTATAGGGGCACTAATAATGTGCAGCAAATGTGTAGGGGGCACTATGTGTGTCATTATGTGTATAAGGGCATTAATAATGTGTGGCATATATGTAAGGGACATTATGTGTAAAAGGGCATTAATAAAAGTTGTCATAATTTGTAAAGTGCATTATGTTTATAAGGACATTAATGTGTCTCATGTGTAAGGGGCATTACTGTGTGGAATTGTGTATAAATGCATTACTAATGTGTGGCATTATGTGTATAAGGTGCTCTACTATGTGGCGTTGCATATAGAAAGGGCACTACTGTGTCATCTAAAGTGAATAAAGAGCAATAAGGTGTGGTGTAATGTGAATAAGGAGCAATTCAGTGTGATGTAATGTGAATAAGGGGCTCTACTGTGAGGAGTAACGTTTATAAGGAAAAGTGATACTACTGTGGGATGTAATATGGATTATGGACACTATCGCATGATCAAATGTGAATAAAGTTGCAGTACTGTGTGGCGTAATTGGAATTGGGGTTACTATTGTGTGGTCATGCCCCTTGCCAGCAAAAACACACCCCTTTTTGGGCTGTGCGCCAAATGTGCGAACTGCTCCTATTTAAAATATAAGGGGTACAAACACCAAAATAAGGACTGCTATGGATGAGGGGTGATGGTGATGGGAAAGAGGTGCAAGATCAGAGGCGGAACCAGCGGTGGTGCTAGGGGGCACCAGCCAAAATCTTGCCTAGGGCATCATATTGGTTAGGGCCGGCTCTGGGTGTAGCAGAGGTTGCACAGGGTGATACACAGTAGTGTGACAGTGAGAGTGCTGTTGCTCGGTGACAGTGTTGTGGCTGTACAGGAGGTGTAGCAGAAGCTGCACAGGGTGATACACAGTAGTGTGTAGTGTGATAGTGCTGTTGCTCGGTGACAGTGTTGTGGCTGTACAGGAGGTGTAGCAGAGGCTGTACAGGAGGTGTAGCAGAAGCTGCACAGGGTGATACACAGTAGTGTTTAGTGTGAGATTGCTGTTGCTCGGTGACAGTGTTGTGTGTACAGGAGACAATAGAGGGACGGTTACTGTATGAGAAGGAGAAGGAGTGTCGGATATACAGCCTGCAGTTCGGGGTCTTGGATTTCCCTGTGAGTCACGTTACACCTGACAGATGGCATCTAGGAGTGCCGGCACCCTGGTCACTGAGAACAATGCCACCTACATCCCACCCGCCCTCATGCCGGGGTAAGCTGCTCGTACTGTATATTCTCTGACGGGACACCTCTGTATAGTATATAGAGTAACCCCTTATTCCCCAGACCTTTATAGTGTATGCTGTATAAGAGATCTATTATATGTCTACAGTACCGTGCGTCAGGCGGCCGCAGAGTATTTTCCTGCCTTATATTACCTATAGTGTCCTGTCCACCTGTGTTACCAGTACACATACTACGGGTGATCTGTTGGTATATACAGGTGTAAGATTATGGAGGGTATCCAATAGGCTGTGATAGCGTGACCGCGGGTAAAGTAATCGCACCTATCGCTTGAACAAACTGCTTATCCTGGGTATGCGCGCTCCCGTTTTCTGACCTATCGTATTAGAAGATGGCGAAAACGGTGACCTGCAATGTGTAATCCAGCGAAGAGCGCAGACAAAAATGGGGAAATCAGCCTGTACCCCCAAAATGTGACATAGGATAACAATATAGAAGTATATCAGAGGACACTATAAAAAGATTTGGGGGACATAAAATGTATTAAATGGCTGCAATATGTTTTTTTTTTTTAAAAACACTTGAAAAATTATAAAAAGCTTTTTGTGTAAAATAAGTGCTCTCATTACATTCGGGGTACATGAAATTGGGTATATTATAAGTGTATATTTGGGTCAATTAAAGGTACTTTGAAAAATCTTGTGAAAATGACCACTTACTCCCACCTGCAAGCCTAAAAACACCTGCCCCAGTCACAGAGCGCCCCCGTATACCCGTCCCGGCTTCTACCCCAATTTCCAGCACTCTGCACTTTCCACGCCAAAATATCTTATTATTGGCTAATTAAAAGTAATAAAAAATTCAAAAGTTCCTAATTAAGTCATTAAGGGGGTGGTCCAAGGGGTTCTTAACCAAGGGCCTAATTCACACCTGATCATTGATGTGTGAAAAAACACAAATCTACGATCAAACTCTCTGCCATACGGAGGGACACCCACCACAAAGCAAGTCCGCCACGCACGCCGGATCCAGCCCCCTCACAGAGACATGTGAAATCATCGTATGGCGGCGATGCTTACACATCTGACGAGTAGCCCTCTGCCTACTCAGCCTAGGTGCGAAGGCAGGCAGCTACCCGCCATGTTTAGGATTGCGGCGGCTGCGTGTGACGTAACACACAGCTGTCCGGGCCGCACCCCTAAAACACAGCCGCCACGCCCCGCGACAATCAGGCAGAGGCGATCGCACAAGTGATCGCTGCAGCAACTAGGTCTGAATTAGGCCCCATGTGCACTGCAGGTAGGGCAGATGTAACATGTGCAGAGAGAGTTAGATTTGGGTGTGGTGTGTTCAATCTGCAATCTAAATTGCAGTGTAAAAATAAAGCAGCCAGTATTTACCCTGCACAGAAACAAAATAACCCACCCAAATCTAACTCTCTCTGCACATGTTATATCTGCCTCCCCTGCAGTACACATGGTTTTGCCCATTAGAGAAAGAGTTTGCTTTTGCGATCTGGTCTGAATTAGGCCTCAAGTCCCAACATTTTTACCCAAATATAGAGATTTTCCCAACTTTTCACCTTCTCAGAGTAGGTGAAGAGAAAGTGGCCACAAACCCTATTGAGAATTACCGCATACGAGTAATTGGATAGCTGCAATATTATGGGCCACGTTTTTGCATTTTTTTGCCATGAAAACGGGTTATTATAACAGCTAATTGGATACCCCCCTAAATGGGGTGCGTTAATAGATAATAATTAGGCTTACCATACTATCCCTTTAAACCGGGACATTGGTTATTTACACAGGTTCTGTGGCTGTCTGACACCAAGCCTGCATGTCACCTGGTTTTATCAGCCACAGAACCTGTGTAATCTATGAGTGTCCCAGTATAAAGTGATAGTATGGTAAGTCTAATAATAAGTAATGATTGTATTTATATAGTGCTTATTTCCCTGTAGTGCAATAATAAAAGCATTGCTTCTATACACAGACCTGGTATACGCAGCACATAATAGGGGCTTGTTTTGCGCCGCCATTGCTTCTCTTCTCTTCCCCTATAATCCTTTTAGCTCCTGCTATAGCTCTAATGTCAGTATGTATAGAAGACAGCGTGATAATCTCTCCACAGAACAAGAACCTGTGGTGTGGCCTATGTGTGATGTCATTAGGGGTATGATGTCACTGACTGAGCTTCTTACAGCAGTATTGGAGGTTACAGTCCCTGCAATTTGCCTGTGTAAAATGTTGTAACTTTGGGGGTTATTCAGAGTTGTTGGCAAACCAAAAAAGTTAGCAATTGGGAAAAAAACCTGTTGCACTGTAGGTGGGGCAGATGTAACATGTGCAGAGAGAATTAGATTTGGGTGGGTTATATTGTTTCTGTGCAGGGTAAATACTGGCTGCTTTATTTTTACACTGCAATTTAGATTTCAGTTGGACCACACCCCACCCAAATCTACCTCTCTCTGCACATGTTATATCTGCCCCACCTGCAGTGCAGCAGTTTTTTCCGCCAATTTCTAACTTTTTTTGGTAAAGCCCTATTTTTGAAGCTGCACAGAGTGCATGGTGGATAGTACTCCTGGCAGGCAAATTCCTTAGGGGCCTATTTATTAACATTATTTTTACTAATTCCCAGCTGAGTGCTCACTCTACAGCCAGTAGAAATTAAATACATTTTCCATACTATGGCAATATGTAGTAACATTCGGCAGTGCTGGTGTTCCCTGTTATCCACCAACCAGAGTGCAGCATCCTCTACCTCCTGCCTCTCAGCCTTCAGGCAGACTGTGAGTGGCTGTCAGAATGCTGATTGGTAGATGGCTGGAGTTATCCACCAATCAGAGTCCAGCATCCTCTACCTCCTGCCTCTCAGCCTGCAGCCAGACTGTGAGTGGCTGTCAGCATGCTGAATGGTGGATGGCTGGAGTTATCCACCAATCAGAGTGCTTATAGCCAGTCACTGTTTGGAAGCCTGTGGAGAGACAGCGTTGAACTGCAGACGGGATATGTTATTATTTTCATATATTCCTGTGAATGCTTTGTCCATGGCCTAGAGTGCTGTGAATATGGCGCTGCCTGATTGAGGTGACACAGCTCCAGCTAGAGGGCCCTGAAGGTTGGGAGGTGTGACACGTGTAGCAGAGCGGCGGTGAGCGGTTGCTGGTGTGCATGGTATTCAAGTGGTGCTTATAGGGGCAGGGGGTGGTCCGGTGCGTTAGAAGCAGCACCTGTGATACTTGGAACATGTCACCTACCTAGTGATCTGCAGACTATTGCTCTGCTCCATCTACCCCCTGGCAGGCACATATTTACATAATGTGTAGCTAGTTATGTTACTGATCTGTAGATAATGACACCTTTCCCGTCATCCTCATTTAGTACAGGTAGAATCTGTACCTCAGACAACTGTTACTACAACAGACTGGTAACATACCTGTACACAACAATGGAACGGACGCAATGCATTGTTATATCACACACACGACGGTGTTTGTACAAGCAGCACGCAGGGTAATCCCGCCGGGTGCACGCACCAGGAATGGGAGGCATAGGAGACTGCCCTGTATGGATTCTGCATTACGGAAATGTCAGTGTTTAATCTGTCATTAGACTGTACAGAAGCCTCCCTGACAGCACATGCAAATCACCTCTGTTTTATCCGCTGGAAAATGAAGCACGAGGGTATAATGGAGCCGGGCGATAGATGGCGCGCAGGGGACGGCTGTGTACTCATCATTATTACTTGGGGACACCGAGACACACTTCTGGTTCATTATCCGGAAAATGCAACGACCACAGGACTGTATGGGGAGGAGTGATGGCGCAGAGCACAGGTGTAGCGACCGAATGCTGCCTGCAGTGGTAACCTGTAGACGTGCGCTCTGCAAGTGCGATACTGTATGTGTCCTCTCAGGGCTGTTTCACAATTATTTAGGGGGTATTTTAGGAGCATATTTATTAACATTATTTTTACTAGAAAAAAAAATGTGAAAAAGGAGGTTCTCTGTTTTCACCCCCTTATCACATTATTTTAGTATCACTTCAATGTATTAAAGGGCTTTTGTGAAAAACTGCTCCAACCCCACTTTTTTTTTTAAGTAATCAGATCACATTCCCCATACTTATAATGGGAAATGTGATCTGGGCAAATTTACTAAAGAACACTCGTAAAAAAAAAACCCTGCAATGAGCCCTGTGGTAATTACACCATCTTCAGCTGGCGTAATCACAGGGAGGCACTGCAATATGGAGCCTTCAGCACAGCTTTCCCCCTCCCCCATCACCCGGCAGAGAAAGCCGTGCGAGGACGGAGCTCCGATGATCAGCTCTGTGTGTCCGATGGATACACAAGCTAATCGCAGATTAAAAAAAAAAGTAAAAAAAAACCCCAAACCATACTCACCTGTCATAGGAGCCGGTCATCGGTGCTTCGATGTGGGCAGCTGGTCATCGGGTCCTCCTGTGCGCTGCTGTGACCCCTGGTGCAGTAAAGTGATGCTGCAAAACGGCAGCTCACTTTACAGCATACGGGGTCACATCAGCGCACAGGATCTGATGCTCGGAGCGGGTCACTGTGGAGAAGTTCCTGACTGCTCCAGCGCAACCCTTACTCCGTCTTTAGTATGGTGAGCGCGATCAGGACTGCCAAGAGAAATCCTGGGCCCCAGTACAGTAACTTCCCGGGGCCCCCCTTGCAGGAGGTGTGGCCACACCCTGTTAGTTGCATGGCTGCACCACTTTGTGGGCATGTCTAGCACACGAGAAGTACCCACTCACCATATATTCACTATTAGGATCGTGGGACAGTCACATAAAAGCTGCATTGGTTGCAGAGCGCATTCCCTGGAACACCATCATTTTTGTGAAAGAGGATCCTCCATTGTAATTTTGGGATAAAGGATGCGCTATAGCGTGTAAGTGCAATCACTGTATACACACACACACAAACATATAGTATATGCAGAAATGACACACAACTTTCAGGACTCACTATGATTAAAGCTGAATAAACTGAAATGTTGGCTCACACATTAGTGCTCATCACCAGGATATATTGTTACATTAGTAAGTCCCGAGACTGCCACAGCATACTTGCCTACTCTCCCGGAATGGGGGGAGGCTCCCGAAAATCGGGTGACCCTCCCGGCCCCCCGGAAGAGCAGGCAAGTCTCCCGATTTTTTTTAGGGGCCCCTCTGCCCGGCCGCCCACTTAGTGAGTAAAGTGGGCGGTCCGGCAGTTGATGACGCGATTCTTGCTGAATCGTGTCATCATAGCGACACCCCCTGCTGTATAATGCCGGTAATCGCAGCATTACAGAGCAGGGGGTGTGGCTTAAATTATGTGCTGCGATAACCCCACCCCTGTTCCGCCTCCGTCCACCCCAAATGCGTGTCATAACCCTGCCCCGCCCCCCTGCTGAGCCGGGAGAGGGCAGCCAGGATGTCGGCATGTATGTGCCACAGTATTTCTGCTTATACTACCTGTGTCATCCCACTAAGGGCACCCGGGATATTGCACAGTATTTTGGACAGAGTTCCAGCCATGACATATATAGATATACTGTAGACAATAAGATTTTACTTACCGGTAAATCTATTTCTCGTAGTCCGTAGTGGATGCTGGGGACTCCGTAAGGACCATGGGGAATAGACGGGCTCCGCAGGAGACAGGGCACTTTAAGAAAGAATTTGGATACTGGTGTGCTCTGGCACCTCCCTCTATGTCCCTCCTCCAGACCTCAGTTAGCGAAACTGTGCCCGGAAGAGCTGACAGTACCAGGAAAGGATTTTGGTAATCCAGGGTAAGACTCATACCAGCCACACCAATCACACCGTATAACTTGTGATAAACTTACCCAGTTAACAGTATGAACAACAACGGAGCATCAGATCAACCCTGATGCAACAATAACATAGCCCTTATTGCAGCAATAACTATATACAAGTATTGCAGAAGAAGTCCGAACTTGGGACGGGCGCCCAGCATCCACTACGGACTACGAGAAATAGATTTACCGGTAAGTAAAATCTTATTTTCTCTAACGTCCTAGTGGATGCTGGGGACTCCGTAAGGACCATGGGGATTATACCAAAGCTCCCAAAAGGGCGGGAGAGTACGGATGACTCTGCAGCACCGAATGGGCAAACACAAGGTCCTCCTCAGCCAGGGTATCAAACTTGTAAAACTTTGCAAAAGTGTTTGAACCTGACCAAGCAGCTGCTCGGCAGAGCTGTAATGCCGAGACCCCTCGGGCAGCCGCCCAAGAAGAGCCCACCTTCCTTGTGGAGTGGGCTTTTACTGATTTTGGAAGCTGCAATCCAGCCGCAGAATGAGCCTGCTGAATCGTGTTACAGATCCAGCGAGCAATAGTTTGCTTTGAAGCAGGAGCACCCAGCTTGTTGGATGCATACAGGATAAACAGCAACTCAGTTTTCCTGACTCTAGCCGTTCTGGCTACATAAACCTTCAAAGCCCTGACCACATGTAGTAACTCGGAATCCTCCAAGTCACGAGTAGCCACAGGCACCACAATAGGTTGGTTCATATGAAAAGATGACACCACTTTTGGCAGAAATTGTGGACGGGTCCGCAATTCTGCCCTGTCCATATGGAAAACCAGATAGGGGCTTTTATGTGACAAAGCCGCTAATTCTGACACACGCCTAGCTGAAGCCAAGGCTAATAGCATGACCACCTTCCACGTGAGAAATTTTAACTCCATGGTTTTGAGTGGCTCAAACCAGTGTGACTTCAGGAAACTCAACACCCCGTTAAGATCCCAAGGTGCCACTGGGGCTGAATATGTAGCACTCCCTTTACAAACGTCTGAACTCAGGTAGAGAAGCCAGTTCTTTTTGAAAGAAAATGGATAGGGCCGAAATCTGGACCTTAATGGAACCCAATTTCAGGCCCAAAGTCACTCCTGACTGTAGGAAGTGAAGGAAACGGCCCAGCTGGAATTCCTCCGTAGGGGCATTCCTGGCCTCACACCAAGCAACATATTTTCGCCATATACGGTGATAATGTTTAGCCATCACGTCCTTCCTAGCCTTTATCAGCGTAGGAATAACTTCAACCGGAATGCCTTTTTCTGCTAGGATCCGGCGTTCAATCGCCATGCCGTCAAATGCAGCCGCGGTAGGTCTTGGAACAGACAGGGCCCCTGTTGCAACAAGTCCTGTCTTAGGGGCAGAGGCCATGGGTCCTCTGTGAGCATTTCTTGCAGATCTGGATACCAAGTCCTTCTTGGCCAATCCGGAACAATGAGTATTGTTCTCACTCCTCTTTTTCTTATGATTCTCAGCACCTTGGGTATGAGAGGAAGAGGAGGAAATACATAAACCGACTGGAACACCCACGGTGTCACTAGTGCGTCTACAGCTATCGCCTGAGGGTCTCTTGACCTGGCGCAATACCTCTGTAGCTTTTTGTTGAGGCGGGATGCCATCATGTCCACCTGTGGCAGTTCCCACCGACTTGCAATCTGCATGAAGACTTCTTGATGAAGTCCCCACTCTCCCGGGTGGAGGTCGTGCCTGCTGAGGAAGTCTGCTTCCCAGTTGTCCACTCCCGGAATGAACACTGCTGACAGTGCTCTTACGTGATTCTCCGCCCAGCGAAGAATTCTGGTGGCTTCCGCCATCGCCACCCTGCTCCTTGTGCCGCCTTGGCAGTTTACATGAGCCACTGCGGTGATGTTGTCTGACTGAATCAGCACCGATTGGTCGCGAAGCAGGGTCTCCGCTTGACTTAGGGCGTTGTATATGGCCCTTAGTTCCAGGATATTGATGTGAAGGCAAGTCTCCTGACTTGACCACAGCCCTTGGAAATTTCTTCCCTTTGTGACTGCCCCCTACCCTCGGAGGCTTGCATCCGTGGTCACCAGGACCCAGTCCTGAATGCCGAATCTGCAGCACTCGAGAAGGTGAGCACTCTGCAGCCACCACAGGAGAGACACCCTGGCCCTGGGGGATAGGGTGATCAGCCGATGCATCTGTAGATGTGATCCGGACCACTTGTCCAACAGATCCCATTGAAAGGTCCTCGCATGGAACCTGCCGAAGGGAATGGCCTCGTATGATGCCACCATCTTTCCCAGGACTCGCGTGCAGTGATGCACCGACACCTGTTTTGGTTTTAATAGGTCTCTGACCAGTGTTATGAGCTCCTGAGCCTTCTCCATCGGGAGATAAACCCTCTTCTGGTCTGTGTCCAGAATCATGCCCAGGAAGGGCAGACGAGTCGTAGGAATCAACTGCGACTTTGGATTATTTAGAATCCAGCCGTGCTGTTGTAACACTTCCCGAGAGCGTGCTACGCTGATCAGCAACTGCTCTCTGGACCTCGCCTATATGAGGAGATCGTCCAAGTATGGGATAATTGTGACCCCTTGCTTTCGAAGGAGCACCATCATTTCCGCCATTACCTTGGTAAATATTCTCGGTGCCGTGGAGAGACCAAACGGCAACGTCTGGAATTGGTAATGACAATCCTGTACCACAAATCTGAGGTACGCCTGATGAGGTGGATAAATGGGGACATGAAGGTATGCATCCTTTATGTCCAGAGACACCATAAAATCCCCCCCTTCCAGGCTTGCTATGACCGCTCTGAGCGATTCCATCTTGAACTTGAACCTTTTCAGGTATATGTTCAGGGATTTTAAATTCAATATGGGTCTGACCGAACCGTCCGGTTTCGGTACCACAAACATGGTCGAATAATAACCCTTTCCCTGTTGAAGGAGGGGAACCTTGACCACCACCTGCTGAAGATACAATTTGTGAATTGCAGCTAACACTATTTCCCTCTCTAAGGGGGAAGCTGGCAGGGCCGATTTGAGGTATCGGTGAGGGGGCATCTCTTCGAATTCCAGCTTGTATCCCTGAGACACAATCTCTAGTGCCCAGGGATCCACCTGGGAGTGAACCCACTTGTGGCTGAAATTTCGGAGACGCGCCCCCACCGGGCCTAGCTCCGCCTGTGGAGCCCCAGCGTCATGCGGTGGATTTAGTGGAAGCCGGGGAGGACTTCTGTTCCTGGGAACTAGCTGTGTTGTGCAGCTTCTATCCTCTGCCCCTGCCTCTGGCAAGAAAGGACGCACCTAGGACTTTCTTGCCTTTTTGTGATCAAAAGGACTGCATTTGGTAATACGGTGCTTTCTTAGGTTGTGAGGGAACATATGGCAAAAAATGTGACTTTCCAGCAGTAGCTGTGGAGACCAGGTCCGAGAGACTCTCCCCAAACAACTCCTCACCCTTGTAAGGTAAAACCTCCATGTGCCTTTTTGAGTCGGCATCGCCTGTCCATTGCCGAGTCCACAGGACCCTTCTGGCAGAAATCGACATTGCATTTATTCTAGAGCCCAGAAGGCTAATGTCTCTTTGAGCATCTCTCATATATAGGACAGCGTCTTTTATATGCCCCAGGGTCATTAATATAGTATCCTTGTCCAAGGTATCAAGTTCCTCAGATAAGGTATCCGTCCATGCTGCTACAGCACTACACACCCAGGCCGACGCAATTGCCGGCCTTAGTAAGGTACCTGAATGTATATAAATGGACTTCAGGGTACCCTCTTGTTTCTATCCGCAGCATCTTTGAGGGTGGCCGTATCCTGTGACGGCAGGGCTACCCCCTTGGATAAGCGTGTGAGAGCTTTGTCCACCCTAGGGGAGGATTCCCAGCGTAACCTGTCCGTTGGCGGGAAAGGATACGCCATAAGCATCCGTTTGGAAATCTGCAGTTTTTTTATCTGGAGATTCCCAAGCCTTTTCACATAACTCATTTAGCTCATGTGAAGGGGGAAAGGTCACCACTTGCCTTTTTCCCCCATACATATAAACCCTCTTGTCAGGGACTGGGGTTTCCTCTGTGATGTGCAACACATCCTTCATTGCTATAATCATGTAACGGATGGCTTTAGCCAATTTAGGCTGTAACTTTGCATCATCGCCATCGACACTGGAGTCAGAATCCGTGTCGATATCTGTGTCAACAATTTGGGATAGTGGGCGCTTCTGAGACCCTGACGGCCTCTGCGACATAGGATCAGGCATGGGCTGAGATCCCGACTGTCCTAAGGTTTCAGCTTTATCCAACCTTTTATGCAAGGAATTAACATCATTTAAAACCTTCCACATATCCATCCAATCAGGTGTCGGCGCCGTCGGCAGCGACCCCACATTCATTTGCTCCCGCTCTGCTTCCACATAGCCTTCCTCGTCAAACATGTCGACACAAGCGTACCGACACACCACACACACAGGGGATGCTCTTTTTGAAGACAGTTCCCCCACAAGGCCTTTTGGAGAGACAGAGAGAGAGTATGCCAGCACACACCCCAGCGCTATATGTCCCAGGAATCACACAGTAACTTAGTGTTAACTCAGTAGCTGCTGTATATAATGTTTTTGCGCCTAATTTATGTGCCCCCCCTCTCTTTTTACCCTCTTCTACCGTGAATCTGCAGGGGAGAGCCTGGGGAGCTTCCTCTCAGCGGAGCTGTGGAGAGAAAATGGCGCTGGTGAGTGCTGAGGAAGAAGCCCCGCCCCCTCAGTGGCGGGCTTCTGTCCCGCGTTTCTGTGTAAAATTATGGCGGGGGCTCATGCATATATACAGTGCCCAACTGTATATATGCCCAACTTTTGCCAAGAGGTCCTAATTGCTGCCCAGGGCGCCCCCCCCCCCCCTGCGCCCTGCACCCTACAGTGACCGGAGTATGTGGGTGTAGTGTGGGAGCAATGGCGCACAGCTGCAGTGCTGTGCGCTACCTCAGTGAAGACTGGAGTCTTCTGCCGCCGATTTTGAAGTCTTCTTGCTTCTTTCACCCGGCTTCTGTCTTCCGGCTCAGCGAGCGGGACGGCGGCGCGGCTCCGGGATCGGACGACAAAGGGTGAGATCCTGTGTACGATCCCTCTGGAGCTAATGGTGTCCAGTAACCTAAGAAGCAGGACCTATCTTCAGAGAGTAGGGCTGCTTCTCTCCCCTCAGTCCCACGATGCAGGGAGTCTGTTGCCAGCAGATCTCTCTGAAAATAAAAAAACCTAACAAAATACTTTCTTATAGCAAGCTCAGGAGAGCTCACTCAGTAGCACCCAGCTCGTCCGGGCACACTGAGGTCTGGAGGAGGGACATAGAGGGAGGAGCCAGAGCACACCAGTATCCAAATTCTTTCTTAAAGTGCCCTGTCTCCTGCGGAGCCCGTCTAGTCCCCATGGTCCTTACGGAGTCCCCAGCATCCACTAGGACGTTAGAGAAAGACAGATACACTCACAAGTATATACTGTACAGTATACAGATATTACCAGGGTTGTACTGGCCCACAGGGGTACAGGGGAAACCACTGGTGGGCCCCACTGTCTGAGGGCCCCTTCCACTCTACTATGGATCAGGTTCCAGACTGTGCACTTGAATTGTACATTATACATTACCTTATACTGCACAGGACTATGGTGTATTACTCTGGTACAATATCATGCATGCATTAGCAATATTTACTATCTACATGTGTCAAGGGGCCCAGTCCGTGCACTCTCTCATTGTTAGGCAAACCAATGTGGCGGCTGGCCACACCCCTTCTGGAGACTGGCCACACCTCTAAACATGGGCCCTTACCACTGCATTCCCCAGGTGGCCCATATGCCCCAGTCCGACACTGGATATCACACACATACAGGGTAGTAGAGAGTCTAGCTGGGCCCAGTTACTTTTTTCAGGGGCCGTGGCCTAATCACAGGAGGTGTGGTCATGCACCCTTTGAAAAAATACAGAAAAAATAGTATTTTAAGTGCCACCATGGACACACTGCAGCCCAGCAGTCAGCAGCATGTGCTGGACTGAGGAGAAGAGCTGTAGCTGCTGCTGCCAGGTAAGGGGGAGAAAGCTGGGGGCCCCCACTAGTCCCTCACTGGGCCCCTCCATCAGACCTGGGCCCGGCTAATTTGTACCCTCCCCCCCCCTTCTCTCGAGACCACTGAGCGCGACTCATGAAAGCCCAGCTTTCTGCTTCTCCTGTGTGTTCAGATTTGCCATGTCAGGATGGCGCAGTTTGAACATACGTGCGGAAAGGAAACGGCAGGGAAGCTCAGTTCTTTCCTGCTGTCTGTTCGTCTATTCGCTTGTGTTTTGTGTTGTCCGGACCGCACACCGCCAATGGCGTTCTAACGCCGTTGGCATGCCCCCTCCCACCCCGCAACCGCCTCTGCCTGCAAATCAGGCAGAGGCGATCGCAGCCCTGAGATGCTGATAGCATCTCACCGGGTTCCCGGGGTGCGCACGCACACTCCAGCAAGGGCTTCAGACTGCGATTGCTGCCGCAATCCAGTCTGAATTAGGCCTTGGGTTCCCAAGGTTATTCTGCATATGGATTGATCTCTAGCTCAATGACTGCTGCCAGGGAAATAGCCACCACTAACGTTGGCAGTCTGGCACAGGGCTGATGTTCTGTACAACTAGTCTTATGTGTAATTGGCTGCACACTGGTGGCTGCATTGGACAAGATCCTCCTTTTCGGGTCACGGGCAATGCACCTGGCGCACTTCCGCTGTCACTGGTGCCCATCAGTGTAGTCAGAAGGTGACCTTACATGCAGGTCCATAGGCTCATCCTCCTTATCTGACAACATACAGTACCTGCTATTACTCCAAGCATTCCCATAGGATCATTACTGCGCTAGTTTTCAGTCTACAGAAATGCTGCAATATTTTGTAGATGTGTTTATGGGCGACTACAAACCCACTCCTACATATACTACGTACAGTACTATGGGGGTCATTCCGAGTTGTTCGCTCGGTAAATTTTTTCGCATTGCAGCGATTTTCCGCTTAGTGCGCATGCGCAATGTCCGCACTGCGACTGCGCCAAGTAAATTTACTATGCAGTTAGGTATTTTACTCACGGCATTAGAAGGTTTTTTCTTCGTTCTGGCGATCGTAATGTGATTGACAGGAAGTGGGTGTTTCTGGGCGGAAACTGGCCGTTTTATGGGAGTGTGTGAAAAAACGCTACCGTTTCTGGGAAAAACGCGGGAGTGGCTGGAGAAACGGGGGAGTGTCTGGGCGAACGCTGGGTGTGTTTGTGACGTCAAACCAGGAACGACAAGCACTGAACTGATCGCAGATGCCGAGTAAGTCTGGAGCTACTCAGAAACTGCTAAGAGGTGTGTGGTCGCAATTTTGATAATCTTTCGTTCGCAATTTTAAGAAGCTAAGATTCACTCCCAGTAGGCGGCGGCTTAGCGTGTGTAAAGCTGCGAAAAGCAGCTTGCGAGTGAACAACTCGGAATGAGAGCCTATATGTGTTTATGTTGACTTTTCCATATATATATATATATATATATATATATATATATATATATATATATATATATGTATATATTGTTGCCAGTCTGCACAAACCTGGTGACATCTCCGCATTCCAGGAATCCACGTCAGGGCTGGCAGAGCAATGTGCTGCAGACAATTAGTGCCAGAATTAAGCAAAACTTTATTGCTGCTTAATTAGTTTTAGTTAATTATTTATTTATTAGGTATCAATTATTTATTCCTGTGCCTCGTCGCTGTGGCTGTAAGGCGAGGCGCTTTATACGTGGCGAGAGAGCGCTTCTAGTAACAGCTTCTCATCCCTCATATCCACGCCCGGCGCTCTGCTTCATATTACACGGCAGATTTCTGAAAATAAGATTTTACTTACCGATAAATCTATTTCTCGTAGTCCGTAGTGGATGCTGGGACTCCGTCAGGACCATGGGGATTAGCGGCTCCGCAGGAGACAGGGCACAAAAATAAAGCTTTAGGATCAGGTGGTGTGCACTGGCTCCTCCCCCTATGACCCTCCTCCAAGCCTCAGTTAGGATACTGTGCCCGGACGAGCGTACACAATAAGGAAGGATTTTGAATCCCGGGTAAGACTCATACCAGCCACACCAATCACACCGTACAACTTGTGATCTGAACCCAGTTAACAGTATGACAAACGTAGGAGCCTCTGAACAGACGGCTCACAACAATAACAACCCGATTTTTTTGTAACAATAACTATGTACAAGTATTGCAGACAATCCGCACTTGGGATGGGCGCCCAGCATCCACTACGGACTACGAGAAATAGATTTATCGGTAAGTAAAATCTTATTTTCTCTGACGTCCTAGTGGATGCTGGGACTCCGTCAGGACCATGGGGATTATACCAAAGCTCCCAAACGGGCGGGAGAGTGCGGATGACTCTGCAGCACCGAATGAGAGAACTCCAGGTCCTCTTTAGCCAGGGTATCAAATTTGTAGAATTTTACAAACGTGTTCTCCCCCGACCACGTAGCTGCTCGGCAGAGTTGTAATGCCGAGACCCCTCGGGCAGCCGCCCAGGATGAGCCCACCTTCCTTGTGGAATGGGCCTTGACAGATTTAGGCTGTGGCAGGCCTGCCACAGAATGTGCAAGTTGAATTGTGCTACAAATCCAACGAGCAATCGTCTGCTTAGAAGCAGGAGCACCCAGCTTGTTGGGTGCATACAGTATAAACAGCGAGTCAGATTTTCTGACTCCAGCCGTCCTTGAAATATATATTTTCAATGCCCGGACAACGTCCAGCAACTTGGAATCCTCCAAATCGCTAGTAGCCGCAGGCACCACAATAGGCTGGTTCAGGTGAAACGCTGACACCACCTTAGGCAGAAACTGAGGACGCGTCCGCAGTTCTGCCCTGTCCGAATGGAAAATCAGATATGGGCTTTTATACGATAAAGCCGCCAATTCTGATACTCTCCTGGCTGAAGCCAGGGCCAGTAGCATGGTTACTTTCCACGTAAGATATTTCAAATCCACCGATTTGAGTGGCTCAAACCAATGGGATTTGAGAAAATCCAAAACTACATTAAGGTCCCACGGAGCCACTGGGGGCACAACCGGGGGCTGTATATGTAGTACTCCTTTTACAAAAGTCTGGACTTCAGGAACTGAAGCCAATTCTTTCTGGAAGAAAATCGACAGGGCCGAAATTTGAACCTTAATGGACCCCAATTTGAGGCCCATAGACAATCCTGTTTGCAGGAAATGTAGGAATCGACCCAGTTGAAATTCCTCCGTGGGGGCCTTCCTGGCCTCACACCACGCAACATATTTTCTCCAAATGCGGTGATAATGTTGTGCAGTCACCTCCTTCCTGGCTTTTACCAGTGTAGGAATGACCTCTTCCGGAATGCCTTTTTCCCTTAGAATTCGGCGTTCAACCGCCATGCCGTCAAACGCAGCCGCGGTAAGTCTTGGAATAGACACGGTCCCTGCTGAAGCAGGTCCCGTCTTAGAGGTAGAGGCCACGGATCTTCCGTGAGCATCTCCTGAAGTTCCGGGTACCAAGTTCTTCTTGGCCAATCCGGAGCCACGAGTATCGTTCTTACTCCCCTTTGCCGTATAATTCTCAGTACTTTTGGTATGAGAGGCAGAGGAGGAAACACATACACTGACTGGAACACCCACGGTGTTACCAGAGCGTCCACAGCTATTGCCTGAGGGTCTCTTAACCTGGCGCAATACCTGTCCAGTTTTTTGTTGAGGCGAGACGCCATCATATCCACCTTTGGTTTTTCCCAACGGTTCACAATCATGTGGAAGACTTCTGGATGAAGTCCCCACTCTCCCGGGTGTAGATCGTGTCTGCTGAGGAAGTCTGCTTCCCAGTTGTCCACTCCCGGAATGAACGCTGCTGACAGTGCTATCACATGATCTTCCGCCCAGCGAAGAATCCTTGCAGCTTCTGCCATTGCTCTCCTGCTTCTTGTGCCGCCCTGTCTGTTTACGTGGGCGACTGCCGTGATGTTGTCCGACTGGATCAACACCGGCTGACCCTGAAGCAGGGGTTTTGCCAGGCTTAGAGCATTGTAAATCGCTCTTAGCTTCAGTATATTTATGTGAAGAGACATCTCCAGGCTTGACCATACTCCCTGGAAGTTTCTTCCCTGTGTGACCGCTCCCCAGCCTCTCAGACTGGCATCCGTGGTCACCAGGACCCAGTCCTGTATGCCGAATCTGCGGCCCTCTAACAGATGAGCACTCTGCAACCACCACAGAAGAGACACCCTTGTCCGTGGCGATAAGGTTACCCGCTGATGCATCTGCAGATGCGATCCGGACCATTTGTCCAGCAGATCCCACTGAAAAGTTCGTGCGTGGAATCTGCCGAATGGAATCGCTTCGTAAGAAGCCACCATCTTTCCCAGGACTCTTGTGCATTGATGCACAGACACTTTTCCTGGTTTTAGGAGGTTCCTGACAAGTTCGGATAACTCCCTGGCTTTCTCCTCCGGAAGAAACACCTTTTTCTGAACCGTGTCCAGAATCATTCCCAGGAACAGCAGACGTGTCGTCGGGTTCAATTGAGATTTTGGAAAATTCAGAATCCACCCGTGCTGTTGCAGCACTACTTGGGTTAGTGCTACTACGTCTTCCAGCTGTTCTCTGGACCTTGCCCTTATCAGGAGATCGTCCAAGTAAGGGATAATTAATACGCCTTTTCTTCGCAGAAGAAACATCATCTCGGCCATTACCTTGGTAAAGACCCGAGGTGCCGTGGACAATCCAAACGGCAGCGTCTGAAACTGATAATGACAGTTTTGCACCACGAACCTGAGGTACCCTTGGTGTGAAGGGCAAATTGGGACATGCAGGTAAGCATCCTTGATGTCCAGGGACACCATAAAGTCCCCTTCTTCCAGATTCGCTATCACTGCTCTGAGTGACTCCATCTTGAACTTGAATTTTTGTATGTACAGGTTCAAAGATTTCAGATTTAGAATAGGTCTTACCGAGCCGTCCGGCTTCGGTACCACAAATAGCGTGGAGTAATACCCCTTTCCCTGTTGTAGGAGGGGTACCTTGACTATCACCTGCTGAGAAACCAGCTTGTGAATGGCTTCCAATACCGTCGCCCTGTCTGAGGGAGACGTTGGCAAAGCAGACTTTAGGAACCGGCGAGGGGGAGACTTCTCGAATTCCAACCTGTAACCCTGAGATACTACCTGCAGGATCCAGGGGTCCACCTGTGAGCAAGCCCACTGCGCGCTGAAATTCTTGAGTCGACCCCCCACCGCTCCTGAGTCCGCTTGTAAAGCCCCAGCGTCATGCTGAGGGCTTTGCAGAACCCGGGGAGGGCTTCTGTTCCTGGGAAGGAGCTGCTTGCTGCCTTCTCTTACCCTTTCCTCTGCCTCGGGGCAGATATGACTGTCCTTTTGCACGCTTGTTCTTATAGGACCGAAAGGACTGCGGCTGAAAAGACGGTGTCTTTTTCTGTTGGGAGGGGGTCTGAGGTAAAAAGGTGGATTTCCCGGCAGTTGCCGTGGCCACCAGATCCGATAGACCCACGCCAAATAATTCCTCCCCTTTATACGGCAATACTTCCATATGCCGTTTGGAATCCGCATCACCTGACCACTGTCGCGTCCATAAACTTCTTCTGGCAGATATGGACATCGCACTTACTCTCGATGCCAGAGTGCAAATATCCCTCTGAGCATCTCGCATATAAAGAAAAGCATCCTTTAATTGCTCTAAAGTCAATAAAATACTGTCCCTATCCAGGGTATCAATATTTTCAGTCAGGGAGTCCGACCAGACCACCCCAGCACTGCACATCCAGGCTGAGGCGATGGCTGGTCGCAGTATAACACCAGTATGTGTGTATATACTTTTTAGGGTAGTTTCCAGCCTCCTATCAGCTGGATCCTTGAGGGCGGCCGTATCAGGAGACGGTAACGCCACTTGTTTTGATAAGCGTGTGAGCGCCTTATCCACCCTAGGGGGTGTTTCCCAGCGCGCCCTAACCTCTGGCTGGAAAGGGTATAATGCCAAAAACTTTTTTGAAATTAGCACTTTTCTATCTGGGTTAACCCACGCTTCATCACATACATCATTCAATTCCTCTGATTCAGGAAAAACTACAGGTAGTTTTTTCACACCCCACATAATACCCCTTTTTGTGGTACTTGCAGTATCAGAGATATGTAAAGCCTCCTTCATTGCCGTGATCATATAACGTGTGGCCCTACTGGAAAATACGTTTGTTTCTTCACCGTCGACACTAGATTCAGTGTCCGTGTCTGGGTCTGTGTCGACCGACTGAGGTAAAGGGCGTTTTACAGCCCCTGACGGTGTCTGAGACGCCTGGGCAGGTACTAACTGGTTTGCCGGCCGTCTCATGTCGTCAACTGATTTTTGTAATGTGCTGACATTATCACGTAATTCCATAAACAAAGCCATCCATTCCGGTGTCGACTCCCTAGGGGGTGACATCACCATTACCGGCAATTGCTCTGCCTCCACACCAACATCGTCCTCATACATGTCGACACACACGTACCGACACACAGCAGACACACAGGGAATGCTCTATTGAAGACAGGACCCCACTAGCCCTTTGGGGAGACAGAGGGAGAGTTTGCCAGCACACACCCAAGCGCTATAATATATATGGGAACAACCCTATATAAGTGTTGTATCCTTATAGCAGCTTAAATATAGTAATATCGCCAAAAAAAGTGCCCCCCCTCTCTGTTTTACCCTGTTTCTGTAGTGCAGTGCAGGGGAGAGTCCTGGGAGCCTTCCTCACAGCGGAGCTGAGCAGGAAAATGGCGCTGTGTGCTGAGGAGAATAAGCCCCGCCCCCTATTTCGGCGGGCTCTTCTCCCGGAGTTTGTGAGATCTGGCAGGGGTTAAATACATCCATATAGCCTCAAGGGCTATATGTGATGTATTTTTAGCCATAAGAAAGGTATTATACATTGCTGCCCAGGGCGCCCCCCCCCAGCGCCCTGCACCCTCAGTGACCGCTGTGTGAAGTGTGCTGACAACAATGGCGCACAGCTGCAGTGCTGTGCGCTACCTCATGAAGACTGAAAAGTCTTCTGCCGCCTGTTTCTGGACCTCTTCAATCTTCGGCATCTGCAAGGGGGGTCGGCGGCGCGGCTCCGGGACCGGACTCCATGGCTGGGCCTGTGTTCGATCCCTCTGGAGCTAATGGTGTCCAGTAGCCTAAGAAGCCAATCCATCCTGCACGCAGGTGAGTTCACTTCTCTCCCCTAAGTCCCTCGATGCAGTGAGCCTGTTGCCAGCAGGACTCACTGAAAATAAAAAAACTCAAAACTTTTTCTAAGCAGCTCTTTAGGAGAGCCACCTAGATTGCACCCTGCTCGGACGGGCACAAAAACCTAACTGAGGTTTGGAGGAGGGTCATAGGGGGAGGAGCCAGTGCACACCACCTGATCCTAAAGCTTTATTTTTGTGCCCTGTCTCCTGCGGAGCCGCTAATCCCCATGGTCCTGACGGAGTCCCAGCATCCACTAGGACGTCAGAGAAATATGGTTTTCATTTTAAAATTAAAATCCTGGACTTGTGCTCATTCCTTAATACCCATTGGGCTGGATGTTTGGCCTTATTCAAGGTTGATTGCAAAACAAAATTTTCCGCTAATGGGCAAAGCCATGGCAGTGCAGGTGGGGCAGATGTAACATGTGCAGAGAGATTTTGGTGGGTTATATTGTTTCTGTGCAGGGTAAATACTGGCTGCTTTATTTCTACACTGCAATTTAGATTTCAGATTGAACACACCCCACCCAAATCTACCTCTCTCTGCACATGTTACATCTGCCCCCCTGCAGTGTACATGGTTTTGACCATTAGAGGAAAATGTTGTTTTGCACTCAACCTTGAATAAGGCCCCTGGGAGGTCATTCCGAGTTGTTCGCTCGCAAGCGGATTTTAGCAGATTTGCTCATGCTAAGCCGCCGCCTACTGGGAGTGAATCTTAGCATCTTAAAATTGCAAACGATGTATTCGCAATATTGCGATTACACACCTCGTAGCAGTTTCTGAGTAGCTTCAGACTTACTCGGCATCTGCGATCAGTTCAGTGCTTGTCGTTCCTGGTTTGACGTCACAAACACACCCAGCGTTCGCCCAGACACTCCTCCGTTTCTCCGGCCACTCCTGCGTTTTTTCCGGAAACGGTAGCGTTTTTTCCCACACGCCCATAAAACGTCCTGTTTCCGCCCAGTAACACCCATTTCCTGTCAATCACATTACGATCGCCAGAACGATGAAAAAGCCGTGAGTAAAATTACTAAGTGCATAGCAAATTTACTTGGCGCAGTCGCAGTGCGAACATTGCGCATGCGCATTAAGCGGAAAATCGCTGCGATGCGAAGATTTTTACCGAGCGAACAACTCGGAATGAGGGCCCTTGTACGCAGCATAGCCATTATTTGACAGTGTGCGTGTGTGCAAGAGCCGCACTGCGTGATTGATTGGCTCACGCAAAGGGGCTGTATTGGAAAAGTGAATGATAGGCATTTGGGGGAGGTCATGGGGGGTAATTAGACAAGTGCAGGCGCGTCGGGACCATTTACAGACCATTTTCTGGGTGTGCCAAATCTGCCTCTGCGAATTCGCTCACAGCCGAAGCGCCCTGGGTGTGCCAGGAGAGCTGCTCTGTCTGCAATGCCACAGACTCACGCAGGAGGCTGATGGATGAGCCTGTCAGCCCTTGCACAGTCAGACGCACACTAACACACCAGGGGAAGGGCTGACACTTGCATATACCCGCAGCCACGACTACACAACAGACACCAGCAAATGCAAGTTTTTTTTATATTTTTTTTGAGAGCAGATGAAGAGACAGCCAGCTCCGTAACGCATGGACAAAAGTAGATGAACCGTAAAGTACTTTCTGTCCTCCTGTGATTGGCTTGGCCGAAGTTTCTTCCGTGTCCGGAATTCTCAAAATGTTCCACTAAAAATCTCGCTGAGGCCACGTTTTGGTGTATTGTGTAATTAAGTGTTCAGTGTAATTGTGGAAACTGTAACCAATAAGCAGTTATCCTCCAGAATGTGCAGATGCAAATGTGACTACTGGCCAGATTCATAGGCAGGTGAAGGGGTGACTGGTGCAGGGATGATGGGTGCAGGGGTGATGGGTGCAGGGGTGACCAGAGGCAGAACTCTGGGAGGCAACGGAGTCAGCTGCCGCCGGGCTCCTGCTTTGAAGGGGGGCACCTCTCCTCCTGTTCTATGTGTTCAGCAACATTAATCAATTAAGTTAAATGAGAGCAACCGGTATCTCTTCCGTAGCCGATTTCCAAACTAGTCACTACACCTTACAAATCACGCCCTTTTTATTATAGATACACTGGAAGCAGACACCTTACTGATGAAGCTATTTGCTCCTATAAAGGAAGCATGAGAATTCTAACTATATAAAGTTATTTCTCTGACAATTACAAGTAACTTCATATAGTTAGAATTCTCACACTTCCTGTGCAAGAGCACATAGCTCTATCAGTAAGGCACCTGCTTCCAGTGTAATAGGTTGTGGGTTCTAATCCTAGATATGACACTTGCAAATTAATTGTCAGAGAAATAATCAGCATTGGGAGTGACTGAGCAGATCTATGTAGGGTGCGCTGGACCCCTACATAGATCTGCCTAGTTGCAACGGTTTTGTAGTAGCTTCATATAGTTAGAATCTGCAGGCTTGCTATGCTGGAGCAAATGTGTATATATATATTGTCAAAGTCAGAAAAATGTCCCAATGCACGTTGCCATATTTGCACCGCACACTGGTCCGCGCTGCGCGTGCGTACGCTCTCCCGTGGAAGCGCATACCCGCAATAGCGTGCACACGCAGGCGCGGTATGCGTATTTACGGTAGAGTTTATGTGGTCGTAGCGTGCGACTCATTCGTTACATATTTTCACAATTAATGTAGTTTATAGATCATGGTCCCTTTGATAGATTCTGAAAGTTTGGTTAAAATACAATGTCCCAGAGCTGAGGAATCCCTCTTTATATCGTACGAAGGGTCTAACAGGAATCATACAGCAGTGTTTGGTACCCATCGGAAGAGTATTTAATTAGCAATATTCCGGTGTTGGTTTGGAGCGTATTAATCGCTCGTGCGAATAGTTATGGACATAAGAAGTTTATGTCCATTTCTATTATTTACACATACTCAGGTATGCGGCGGGAAACCCAGTTTCCCACCCACCTGAGCTGTTGGAAATCGTCACAGCCCACCTGTATGAATCACCCTATGACCTTTTGTTATGATGCAGGGCCGAATTCCTTCGGCCAATGGACAATGGGATTGTAGGACCAGGAGATTGCATTGTGTGTGGGGCATAAATAGGCAGGCCGACCACATCCAGCTCTCACTCTCTCATCAACGGTTATCTGCTGATAGCCGGGAGCTGGATATCGAGGCGCAGGCGATCATACCCTTTGTGCGTAAGTTTCTCTCCGTAATCATTGTCTTTCTGTGAGCCAATTTCTCTCTCTCTCTCTATCTCTCTCTCTCCTCTTATCTCTTATATCTCTCATAGTATTATAGTATTGTACTGTATTGCATTTAGGTCAGTGTAGTATTGTCTTTTTGTATTTATTGTTTAGTTCTGTGGTTAGGAAGTCTCTGTTATATTGTAGTGTATCATTTGTACTGTTATCCCCTTTTACAAGTATATTAGATATAATACAGTTAATAGGCTTTGGAACCTAAACCAGTATCTGTGCATTTTCTATAGTGTTAAGTGTTCACTTGAGCGTCGGTGACGCTCAAGCAGCTTTGTAGTTAGTCAGGTTACACAAGGTTGCATTTACACCCTGTACTCACATTAAGGTATTCAGTGTATTTCATTGGTATAAGGTTTTAACATAAAGGTATAGTGTTGTGAGCGTCTGCATCGCTGGTGACCTCCTCGTGGTCTCGAGCGTATGCTACGCCATAGCGATTCATTCCCCTAGACATAACCAATAACGTGTTCTGTGATCACTGGGCCGTGAGCGAACGTGACGCTTGAGCGTCTCGCCTACGGCTGAGCGATCGCTACGCCAATAGCGTACCATTACGGTACTTCTTAAGTAAACAGCGTACAGTGTTCTTAGCTTCATAAAGGGTTGTTTATACGACAAAGAACTTAGCATTGTCAATTGGGGACTCGTCCTATACTTCTCACATCTGCACTAGGTAGATCAGCAGACATTATCCCCCAGCAAAGGGTGGGAGGTTGTCTCGCAGTTGCTGACGGGATAAGCGTCTGCTTCGCTTAGATAAAGAGTGCTGAAGGAACCCGGTAACCGGAAGTAAGAACAAAACGCTTGTGTCTTTTTAAAACTGTTTATTTTTCTTTTGTCTTGCGTACGCACGCATATATCTGCATTTCTGTTTCATTTTCGTATATCACTATTCCTGTTTGCCAATTTTATAGTTGATAGAAAGTGCTAAAAAGAGATTTGCTGTTATTTCATAGTAGAGGTAATAGTTAAAGTATAGAACAAACACACGGTTTGTCTGAGATACAAGGCAGTCAGTGTGGATTGCGGTAGATGATCAGGGATCATTTACATTGATAAAAATATATTGTGTTACGGTGGATCTTTGCATTGCGTACACGTGTCGCTAACAAAGACTAGCGTACGCAATCCAAAGGCAGACGCACGCAGCGTACATTACGCAACGTAGCGTCCGGTTACGCCCACGTAGCTCAAGTTGTGATAAAGTGAAGTAACGCAAAGGCGATAATTAACGCACAGCGGTAGATAACGCGACGCGGTAAATAACGCAAATCTATTTTTGGAAAAATCTGAAATTTAGTTTAACAGATCCTGCTCCTAATTGGTAACACTTTTGGCCTAAAGACAATTTCTGCGCAGAAATAGATATAGAAACAAAGTGTACATGTGTTGAGTGAGTGTGTTTTGTATACAAAAGTTTATATAACTTTAAGGTGGAACCAAAAGGAAAGCCGGGTACTCGTCAAGGGACATACGTGTAAGTGACATATACGGTGGCTAGGGAGGCATCCCTGGTTAAATAATATTTGAGCATTAGAGTATAGCGGACCATAAGGTAACAAGACCAGGAGGTCATAAGGGAACAAGACCAGGAGGTCATAAGGTAACAAGACCAGGAGGTCGTAAGGTAAAAGGTCCGCTATAAAAGTCCAGTGGCACAACGCCTGGGGTGTTGGTGCAGAACCCATATAGGCCATAAGCTCTTGCTGAAGGAATCGCGGCCGGAAACATCGATTCCATTGGTCTTTCAGTACATGACAAGTAGTGCTCGTGTACTGAACGATTGGACCGCACGTAATTGTGTGCAGTAGTTAGTAATCTGACCTAATACCATTAGAGTAAAGTGGTCACAAACGCTATTTGTACATTCTGACGTGATTTGTGTAATTTTTTATTTTTAAAGGGAAGTTCGCTGGTCACTCAGGAACTATCTAACAACCCCACCTTTACTGGAAAGAGTAAGTGTCCTGCGGGTAACCCTCATATATTCCAGTAAACTGAAGGTTCCATAGGGGCCCTGTATCGAGTATGCCAGCACCACGTCGGTGTGATCAGGTCGTATTGGTCGAGGTGGGCGAGTGAGTGGGGTACTCGGTAAACCGCCACCGCCGGCCTACTGTGGAGTAATTTGGTTGTCTGTAAAGGCTTGCTGAAAACCTTGATACAGAGATCCAAGGAGGACTAAGCAACACCTGCAGACTATGGGGGCCAGTTGCTCAGGTAGGGGGCGATCAACCCTGGTTCAGGTTGATTCTGTGAACCGACCAGTTGGGTCGGCACGATATGTAATGTGTGAAAAATACGGTAGTCACACAGAGGTTTTATGTGATGAATGGGAGAGAATGACAGTACAAGACAGGGACAAATTCCCAAGAATAGGTAGCTTCAGTCCAGAAGTGTTACAAAATTTAAGGAGGAGGATATGTCTCGTAAAATCAGCAAAGAGACGAATTCAGCATCATGATTGTTTACAGTTATGGCACCAGGAAGGTGAGATACAGAGAGGTTTGGCTCTGGCGGCAGGATCTGGGGCAGTCAGGAAGTTGATTGCCACAGCTCCTCCCCCACCATACATTGCAGGAGAGAAGTTGATTGCGGAGAGAAACGCACTGGGTTGTAAAACACAAACTCTTAGTAACACTGTAAATGTTAATGATGTTAACCAAATAACTCATGCAAGTATTAACCCGTGCAAGATGTACCCTGTTTTGAACCTTCCTCAGGAGTGTGATCAAGAAGACGATTCAGCAACAATTTCAGCTCTCTCTCTTGCAGCCACCATAGCAGAGACCACTGTAGGCACAGCGACACCCACGAGATTAGTGAAAGCCCCTAGCGGAGGGATAGGTGAGGTCGTGTCAACGGGTAAGTACGGCACCATGCACTACACTGAAACAATTGTACCACAACAAGCAGTAGAATCTACACAGGAAGAGGCTGTTAGAATTGCTCCTGTAAGGGTAATAGCAGTTCCCAATGGAAAAACAGATGTGTCTGGAGCCACTCCCATAAGGAACATTGCCATGTACACTCCATTTTCCAGAATGGAATTAAGAACAATAGTGTCCGAATTTCCTGACCCCAGGAAGGATTTAGTTGCTAGCCAAAAATACATCAGGGATTTAGGTAACACGGTAGAACCCAACAACAAGGATTGGCAGATACTGCTAAGAGCTTGTTTACCTTCCAATGTTGATGCAACTCAATTTTTAGCTGATTGTGCATTGGATAAAGATGTACCGCTTACAGACGTGTACAACAAGGATAATGTAAAAAGGATAAATTTACAGCTAAAAGAGTATTTCCCTGCCGTTGTTAAATGGAATAAAATATTTTCCATTAAGCAAAAGGAGTCCGAAACGGCAACAGAATATTTTCACCGGGCACTATTAGAAATGGCAAAGTACACTGGTATAGAAGACATTAAGACCAACCCAAACCATCGAGAAGTAGCAGTATCTGTACTGATGGATGGTTTGAAAGAAACATTAAAAGCTAGGGTACAGACCACGCAGCCATGTTGGCGAGGTCTGTCAGTGTCCACCTTGAGAGAGGCTGCTATTGATCACGACAGAAATATCACTAGGCACAGGGAGTCGCAAAGTGATAAGTTGATGTCCGTAAGTATACAGGCGCTGACCACAAGGCAGCCTGCGTATGTACCACCGAATCCTGTAGGTAAGGCAAGTGTAATAACATGTTTTTCTTGTAACAGACCGGGACACTTTGCACGAGAATGTAGAACAAAGAATGTACAAAGATCTTTTCAACCCCCTAGACAACAACACAACACACGACATTGGGAGCAGGGTCCACAGAGGCGGAGTTTTGAGCCACATACAGGGGAAACAAAAAGATATCCCCCGAACAGAGATTGGCATGCCTCTGGTAGTTCCCAGATAACTCCCCCACAAGTAGTTGCTGCCAATGGGATTCAGGGAGGTCAGCATACCCAATAGGGGTGTGGCCATACCTGTAATCTGCAGCCAGTTAAGTTGATTGCCAGTCTTGGAAGCGAACCAGAGATTGCAATCAATGTAGCTGGTAAAACTTTAAACTTTCTTGTAGACACAGGGGCGGCCAAGTCAGTGATAAATTCGACAGTGGGCATGAGAACCACTGGTAGGACAATTCCAGCCATGGGAGTAACAGGAGTAGTCCAGCACTACCCTGTTAGCAAACCAGCCGAGATTACAATAGGGCCTTTGCATACCAAGCATTCCTTTTTGCTGGCTGCATCTGCACCAACTAATCTCCTGGGAAGAGACTTACTATGTAAAATGGGTTGCGTCATTTATTGTACTCCTGAAGGTGTATTCTTGGACATCCCTGAGAATCACGCTCAGGAAGTACGAGACATGTTAGACTCCCCATCAAAATTAATGTCACATTCCATTATGACAAATAGGAATCCATCCCAAGTAGAAGAGATGACATCTCAGATACCAGAGTCACTTTGGACAAAAGATGGACAGGACACTGGATTAATGGCAAATGTAGCTCCAGTAGTTGTGCAAGTAAAAGATGGTAGGATAGCTCCAAAAATCCCACAGTATCCTCTGAAGCCAGAGGTGGAGTTAGGAGTTTTTCCCGTAATAGAGCGCTTGCTACAACAGGGCATTCTAGTAAGAACGTCCAGCACAGCAAATAGTCCCATCTTCCCTGTTAAAAAGAGTGGGGGGAGGGGTTACAGACTAGTGCAGGATCTAAGGGGGATTAACAAAATAGTTGAGAGTCAGTTCCCCGTAGTGCCTAATCCAGCTGTCATCCTAATGCAAATTCCTCCCACTGCCAAATTTTTCACTGTTATTGACCTCTGCTCCGCTTTCTTTTCGGTACCTCTGCACCCTGACAGCCAATATTTGTTTGCATTCACATACAGAGGAGTCCAATACACGTGGACTCGGTTACCCCAAGGTTTCATAGATAGTCCAAGTATATTTTCTCAGGCTTTGCATGATTGCTTACAGTCTTTCCAACCGGAAAGTGGATCAGTGTTGATACAGTACGTGGATGATCTACTACTGTGTTCTGATTCATTGGAGGCATCCCTGAAGGATACGAAACAGCTCCTGTTTCATCTTTCAGACACAGGTCACAAGGTCTCCAAAGACAAGTTGCAATTATGCCAAGCTAAGGTAAAATACTTGGGACACTGTCTAACACAAGGACTGAGACACCTGACCGCTGATAGAATCCAAGCCATTAGAGACATGACACTGCCACAAACCCAGCAACAGATCAGGACGTTTTTAGGAATGTGTGGGTATTGCCGTAATTGGATCCCAGGGTTTTCCATATTGGCGCTACCTTTGCAGGAAATGGTCTCTTCAAACAAACCTGATCGGATTTCGCATACAGACGAATCCGAAACAGCATTTGAGAGACTCAAACAGTGCCTAACGCAGGCACCAGCACTAGGTATGCCAGACTATGGGAAACCCTTTGAACTATACGGAACAGAAAGTGCTGGGCGCGCAGTAGGTGTACTAACACAAAAACACGGTGATGCCAGCAGGCCAGTCGCATACTACAGCGCTCAGCTAGACACGGTAGCGCGATCCCTCCCCACATGCTTGCGTAGCGTTGCGGCGATAGCATTGCTAGTGACAAAAAGCGAAGATGTCGTGCTAGGCCACAACCTCACAATCCATACACCGCATGCGGTATCTGCCTTATTGAATTCTGCCCAAACCAGACACGTCTCATCAGCAAGGTTTACAAGATGGGAATTGGCATTAATGGCCCCCGTAAACATCACCATAAGGAGATGCAGTGCATTAAACCCTGCAACATTTCTCCCAGGTGTGCCTGGTCAGACACAAAGGGTGGAAGGTGAGAGTGATGGGGAAGGAGGATTTAATGCAAAGGAAGATACACATGATTGTATGGAATATTTGACCCAAAATTTTACCGCAAGGCCTGACATCAGTGACAATCCACTAGAAGATGCAGAACTCACGTTCTACACGGACGGTAGTTGTCACAGACAGTCAGACTCGGGAGACTTGTGTACTGGATACGCAGTCGTAGATGACCAAGACACCATAGAAGCGGAACCGCTAGGCCCACCTCACTCAGCCCAGGTTGCTGAACTGGTCGCCCTAACCAGAGCATGTGAATTGGCTAAGGGCAAATCAGCCAATATCTACACCGATTCTAGATACGCCTTCGGGGTAGTCCATGATTTCGGAGCCCTATGGCGGCTCAGAAATTTCATGACGGCGGCTGGTACACCGATAGCGCATGCAGCTCACATAAAAAGGCTTCTAACAGCGATACAGGAACCCGACAGAGTGGCTGTTATCAAATGTAAAGCACATACATATAGTCAAGACCCAGTGTCACTTGGTAACAGCCGAGCAGACGAAGCCGCAAAGCTTGCAGCTGCTACCCCCACACGGACAGACACCACACAGTTGATGGTATTTAATACCATCAACACACAGAAGTTGTGTGAGATGCAGAATTTGTGTTCCACACAGGAAAGAGCAGTCTGGAAGGCAAAGGGATATGGCCAGGAGTCCTCAGGGCTCTGGACGGATGGACATGGTAAACCAGTGGCCCCCAGGGCGTACCTTCCATGTCTGGCTGAAGCAGCTCACGGGCTGACTCATCTAGGCAAGGAGGGGATGTGCAAATTGGTAAGAGCATACTGGTGCGCCCCAGGATTCTCCTCCCATGCGAGTAAGAGAGCAATGTCATGCCTCACCTGTCTGAGAAAGAATATTGGAAAGGCAATACCTACAGAACCATCCCATATCCCACCTGCCGGCGGCCCTTTCCAAGTAATACAAATTGACTTCATTCAATTACCCCCATGTAGAAATTTGAAATATGTACTTGTTTGTATAGATGTTTTCTCGAATTGGGTCGAAGCTTTTCCAGCAGCTACAAATACCGCTATGTTTACAGCTAAGAAAATTGTGCAGGAATTTGTATGTAGATATGGTATCCCTAGAATCATTGAAAGTGATAGGGGTACCCATTTTACAGGTGATGTCTTTCAAGGAATGTGTAAGTTGATGGGAATTGATAGCAAGCTGCACACTCCGTACCGTCCACAGGCGAGTGCGAAGGTCGAAAGAGTGAACAGCACTATTAAAAATAAATTGAGTAAAGTAATGGCAGAGACAGGATTGACGTGGCCAGAAGCTTTACCCATTGTTTTGTATAGCATCAGAACCACTCCCAGGTCCCCTCTTAATCTGTCTCCTTTTGAAATCTTGTTTGGTCGACAACCGCATGTCATGATTAACCCTCAGGATGATTTGAAATGTAACAATGAAGTAACTGTAAAGTACTTGATTAACATGAGTAAACAGTTGAGGAATCAAAATGATAATCTGAAGTTGGTGATTCCTGATTTACCAGATAGTAATTGTCATGACATTGAACCTGGGGATTATGTAATGATACGAAATTTTCTACGCTCAGGTTGTCTTATTGATAGATGGGAAGGACCATACCAGGTCTTATTGACTAGCACCACAGCATTGAAGGTTGCTGAGAGAGAGACTTGGGTCCATTCATCCCACTGCAAAAAGGTTGCTGATCCAGAGAAGTCCCGTGATAAGGAACAGACGGTAGAGGTTGTATCACTAGAGTGTCTGTTCCAGGAGGACTGAGGCGGCACCTGAGCCTTGAAGACCGAAAGCAGCTGTCGACTCCCCTCTCCCTTTTATTGTTTTCTCCACTTCCCATCCCCTCTCCCTTAAAATTTCTTTTTCCCCCTTCTCATTCTTCTCTATTTCCTCCTCAAAGATGGACTTGCCCCAAGAGACTGTGATCCGGATTTTGATGTTAACCATGATGTTGACCAGAGCAGTCTGTTCCGGCGAGAGTACCATAGAGGTCGAAAGAGGTTCTGGAATGGGTTCCGATTATGATGATGGAGGCGTAGTTTTCCAAGATCAACCAAACCAACAAGCAAAGGCGAGTATCAGAAAACGATCCGATAGAAGAAATTGTGATGGATTGTTAGCTGAAGAAAATTGTATCTGTAGGCTCTGTGATAATCTGGTTGAAGATGGATGCATAAAGAAATGCCAATCTAGTTTTAATATCCATATGGACCGGCATCCATTGAGTGACTATCACTCTCTAGTGGGTAACGTGTTAAACCAAACAGATTGTTGGGTATGCTCTCAAGTACCTCAGGGTCACAGTAAATCAGGGCTAGTACCATTTCCTTTAACGTTAGGGGAGGTACTTGAGCTAAGTGGTGGGAGACCGGTGGATCGGAGGTTTAACATCTCCAGCCCTCCTAGTTTGAAGCTCCACCAATACCATGTGGATAGGTCCCTCATATGTTTTAACATCTCCAATCCCAGAAAACCGGGAAATTGGGAAGTGTCATGGAGCAACCTTACCATGACCTTCTCACACAGAGCAGATAGAATGCCTACAGATACAGAGCTCGTACGCCACATAGCCAGTAGAGGAAAATCTTTCCGGTATCGATATACCTTAGGAAATAGGATTACTAGAGTTGGAGAGGTATCACCAGGATACTGTGCACATATCGTACAAACCGATACGTGCATTAGGCAGATGGAAGAATTAGGGTCAGAAGATTTCACCTGGAAGGTTTGTAACATGGTCATGTCCTTCTCCGTCCCATATGTTCTCCCCGATGATGCATATTTCATATGCGGGAGAAAGGCGTACAAGTGGCTTGCCCCAAACTCTGAAGGATTGTGTTATATTGGAAAAGTATTGCCTGAAGTGATGACTGTTACACATGACAAAATGAAGGACATACACCGTGGTGCCCAAGCTCCTTATACTCACACTCATTACGAGCACCGAGTTAAAAGACAACTGTCAGAAAGGTTAGAGCATCCGGCCTCTGATCTTATCCATGAATCCACCGGGATTCAGGTTCTGGTAGCGTTAGATTTCACTCGCACCGCTCGAGGTGTGATGAATTATAGATACATTTCCGCACTCGCCAATTTGTTAGATAATATCACTGAAATGTATGATGACACGTTTAGATACACTGGAAGAGAACTTCAAGCTTACAAAACAGAACTAGTTCAGCATAGGATGGTTCTTAATTATCTTACAGCAGTAACAGGCGGATATTGTGTTACATTGGCAACACAGTACGGCATAAAGTGTTGCACGTATATCACAAATAGCACCGAGGATCCGGTAGAGGTCATAGACCAAAAGATGGACGATATTCTGCAATTAAAGTGGGAATTTCGTCGAAAACACAATCTCACCCTTGCTGCTGTAGGTAATGAGCTGACTGGTTGGGTGTCATGGTTGAACCCGCGAAATTGGTTCTCCGGTTTAGGAGACTGGGCTCAAGGAGTCATAATGGATGTTGGAAAGTTTCTACTATGTATCTTGGGTGTCGTTATATCGATTGGATTGATATTTAGATGCGGGCAGGCTTTAATGAGGTGCAAACAAAGTACAAAAGTGATGAGCTTGAGGAGTGAGGAAACCGTAATTAACCTGGATTTGATTTATGACCCAATGATAGAAACCAGAATGTGATGAAAATGCGATTATGCGGTCCGTTTCTTTCACCTGTTTTTCTGCTTTTCTCCAAGATACAAAGACCCCCTTGGACGAGGAAGCTGACGAGACGAGATGTATACAGACAACGGATTGACCAAAGAAGAAGATTTGACAACTTTAAATATGGACACTTGATGAACTTTGCCATGGATCCCCAGTTTCCCTAGTACTTTTAAACTCACGCTAGCCCAACATTTTTTGTAAATCTGATGGCTCAGACAAAGCTATTTGCTCATGCCCAAGGAGCAATACAGCGCAAAGAAGACGACTCTCAACAGATACCGAAAACAACTTCGACGACAGATGTACATTTCCCTGACATAGAATATCATTGCATTTTTCGTAAGTGTTCTTTATCTTCATCTCTGCAACCCCCAGGTAACGACACACATAGACGATAGGGAATACAGGCACAGATAGCAGCAACCACATACCTCCCCCATTCATGTATCATCAACTAAAATGTGCATCCCCATTTTGTTACAACCACAGCCGAAATGAGCTCGGTAGAGTTTGACAGCCCATCCACAGACCTGTACCACAGGACAAGAAGGAATTCAAATGTATACTTCGCAATACCTCGAAGCTTGATTTACCACACGTACGGCACGATGATACATGACCATCCAAACATGGACTCATACACACATGCTTCTACTTTCTCACTAGGTCATACCCTCTTCACACCTACTCCACTCTTCTCCCCTACCCAACCATGGAAATCAATTAACCCCTGACTTACATTTTTCTCCTTAAATGTTTTGTGGCAGTTATTATTGACTGCCAAAGGGTGGACTGTCAAAGTCAGAAAAATGTCCCAATGCACGTTGCCATATTTGCACCGCACACTGGTCCGCGCTGCGCGTGCGTACGCTCTCCCGTGGAAGCGCATACCCGCAATAGCGTGCACACGCAGGCGCGGTATGCGTATTTACGGTAGAGTTTATGTGGTCGTAGCGTGCGACTCATTCGTTACATATTTTCACAATTAATGTAGTTTATAGATCATGGTCCCTTTGATAGATTCTGAAAGTTTGGTTAAAATACAATGTCCCAGAGCTGAGGAATCCCTCTTTATATCGTACGAAGGGTCTAACAGGAATCATACAGCAGTGTTTGGTACCCATCGGAAGAGTATTTAATTAGCAATATTCCGGTGTTGGTTTGGAGCGTATTAATCGCTCGTGCGAATAGTTATGGACATAAGAAGTTTATGTCCATTTCTATTATTTACACATACTCAGGTATGCGGCGGGAAACCCAGTTTCCCACCCACCTGAGCTGTTGGAAATCGTCACAGCCCACCTGTATGAATCACCCTATGACCTTTTGTTATGATGCAGGGCCGAATTCCTTCGGCCAATGGACAATGGGATTGTAGGACCAGGAGATTGCATTGTGTGTGGGGCATAAATAGGCAGGCCGACCACATCCAGCTCTCACTCTCTCATCAACGGTTATCTGCTGATAGCCGGGAGCTGGATATCGAGGCGCAGGCGATCATACCCTTTGTGCGTAAGTTTCTCTCCGTAATCATTGTCTTTCTGTGAGCCAATTTCTCTCTCTCTCTCTATCTCTCTCTCTCCTCTTTTCTCTTATATCTCTCATAGTATTATAGTATTGTACTGTATTGCATTTAGGTCAGTGTAGTATTGTCTTTTTGTATTTATTGTTTAGTTCTGTGGTTAGGAAGTCTCTGTTATATTGTAGTGTATCATTTGTACTGTTATCCCCTTTTACAAGTATATTAGATATAATACAGTTAATAGGCTTTGGAACCTAAACCAGTATCTGTGCATTTTCTATAGTGTTAAGTGTTCACTTGAGCGTCGGTGACGCTCAAGCAGCTTTGTAGTTAGTCAGGTTACACAAGGTTGCATTTACACCCTGTACTCACATTAAGGTATTCAGTGTATTTCATTGGTATAAGGTTTTAACATAAAGGTATAGTGTTGTGAGCGTCTGCATCGCTGGTGACCTCCTCGTGGTCTCGAGCGTATGCTACGCCATAGCGATTCATTCCCCTAGACATAACCAATAACGTGTTCTGTGATCACTGGGCCGTGAGCGAACGTGACGCTTGAGCGTCTCGCCTACGGCTGAGCGATCGCTACGCCAATAGCGTACCATTACGGTACTTCTTAAGTAAACAGCGTACAGTGTTCTTAGCTTCATAAAGGGTTGTTTATACGACAAAGAATTTAGCATTGTCAATATATATATACATATATACATACCTCCCAACTGTCCCGCTTTCAGCGGGACAGTCCCGCTATTTGGACCCTGTCCCGCTGTCCCACCCGCGGGCAGCAGTGTCCCGCGGGTGGGGGGGCAGATAGGGGAGGCTTTGTTCACCCGCTGCTCTGCTCTGCAAAGCAGCCGGTGATCACTGAATACATGCTGTGCGCACGCGCACGGCATGTATTCAGAGCTAGGAGGGGAGCGGAGGCTGCCCAGCTGCTGTGAGAGCGCTGGGCACGCCCCCAAAAGGAAAAAAACGGACCATTTGGCGAGGCCACGCCTACTCAAGCGAGGTCACGCCCATTACAGTCGAGGTCACGCCCCCTTTTCAGATCGGAGCGCGGCTTCGCCGCGCAAGAGTCCCGCTGTCGACAAGACAAAAGTTGGGAGGTATGATATATATATATATAGGGGCACCAATATTTTCCTTGCCTCCGGGCAACTGGGTCAAACTTACGCCACTGGGGGTGACGGGTGCAGTGGTGATTGGTGCAGGGCTGACTGGTGCGAGGGTGACAGGTGCAGGGGTGACGGGTGCAGGGGTGACTGGTGCAGGAGTGACTGGTGCAGGGCTGACTGGTGCAGGGGTGATCGGTGCAGGGGTGACTGGTGCAGGGGTGACGGGTGCAGGTGTGACTGGTGCAGGGGTGACGGGTGCAGGTGTGACTGGTGCAGGGCTGACGGGTGCAGAGCTGACTGGTGCAGTGGTGACTGGTGCAGTGGTGACGGGTGCAGGGGTGACGGGTGCAGGGGTGACTGGTGCAAGGGTGACGGGTGCAGGTGTGACTGGTGCAGGGCTGACGGGTGCAGAGCTGACTGGTGCAGTGGTGACTGGTGCAGTGGTGACGGGTGCAGGGGTGATGGGTGCAGGGGTGACGGGTGCGGGGGTGACTGGTGCGGGGGTGATTGGTGCAGCGTCTTAGGTAGCAGCAGATCTGAGAAGGTGTGTAAATGATGTAGGTGTCGTCTTTTGAACTGAAACACCCACCTGTGTCTTCTCAGATCTGCTGCATGCGACCGAAGGCGCACCATCAGATCACACAACCATCAGGGTTGCCAATGTGCATCTGATCAGCCGTGAGGCTTTACAAAATGCCCGCCACAACTACGCTGCCGAGCAGAGGTGCAGCTAGGCGCCATGGTGCCCGGAGCAAGGCTATGTTTTGGCAACCCCCCAATTCCTCAATGAAAATAAAAACCCAAATGTGACCCCCCCCCCCACAGAACGTATAACCCCCAAATGTCTGAATTAATATAATACGCCCAAACTGCCCGCCCTCCGATTTGATGGTCCCCAATAATAATAATACCCTAGAACTACCATCCCAGACCTGAATACCCCACTATGCTTCAATGAAAATAATGTCCCAGAACTTCCTCAGGCTGGTCTCCGAGTCAGAGTCAGTGAGCGCCTCATTTGCTTCTCCTCCTCCTGCTCTGTGGCTACTAGACTAGAACAGTGGCCCGTGGAAAGGGGGAGTGGTGGGTGGCAGCGCGCCCTCTAACTTTTTCGGTGCCTGGAGCTCGCGCTTCACCGGAGCCACCCTCGGTACACCCCTGCTGCCGAGGCCAGAGAATCTGCGTCCGACGACGCAGCCACCTCACAAATGAGCCGCCATGATCCCATTCTGTGAAGCGCTTCTTCTGCCTGCACCCAAACGGCTCCAGTGTGTCACATTGCTGCGAGCCGATTCACAGTGTGACTGGAGCCAAAACAGCATCGCTGCACCTGCGCACTACACAAAAAAAACACCCACAGGCCACTTACGTGCCACTATAGGGCTCCCTGTTATCACTTCTTTACCGAGGCAAAGCAGGAAGCACTAGCGACGGGATGTATGAACCCTTCTAGACACCCCCCACCCCCATCTACCCTGGCCGGCTCACTTGGCATGTGCAAGATTTCCCGTGCATCCTGGAGCCGCCAACCACTGCAGCCTGTGGTGATGGGGCAATGACACCTGCAGTTTTGAAAGCTACAATCGAATACCACAGTGTAAGATTATTAGTAGTGCCGTTGTCAGCCTTGGTTTGCGCTGGTGCACTTTGTTTTTTCCCAAGGTATAGGGCATTTTTTGACAATGTTAGCCGCATCCTAAAAAGCTTCATTAGTCCTTCTTATATACTGTAGGTGAGTCATTAGAAATGTGTAAAATGAAACCCCGCGTATAAAGAAGAAAGAATAAAAGCAGCATTTGGTGGCCGGTGGCACTGTTGCGTGCGTTAGGATCTGTCGCGGTCCGGGGTCTGCTGCTCCTGGAACAGAAAGTAAGAATTGTCAGGATGAATTATTCATCAATCCGGTTACATAATACTCAGCTCAGCTGGAGCAATATAATCTTACGGGCTCCATTTACACTGCAATGTAACATGAGTGTAGAGGAGAGCTAGAACGTGCGTGTAGAGAGCTAGAACGTGCGTGTAGAGGAGAGCTAGAACATGAGTGTAGAGGAGAGCTAGAACGTGCGTGTAGAGGAGAGCTAGAACGTGAGTGTAGAGGAGAGCTAGAACGTGAGTGTAGAGGAGAGCTAGACTATGAGTGTAGAGGAGAGCTAGAACATGAGTGCAGAAGAGAGCTAGAACATGAGTGTAGAGGAGAGCTAGAACATGAGTGTAGAGGAGAGCTAGAACATGAGTGTAGAGGAGAGCTAGAACATGAGTGCAGAGGAGAGCTAGAACATGAGTGTGGAGGAGAGCTAGAACATGAGTGTAGAGGAGAGCTAGAACGTGAGTGTAGAGGAGAGCTAGAACGTGAGTGTAGAGGAGAGCTAGAACGTGAGTGTAGAGGAGAGCTAGAACATGAGTGTAGAGGAGAGCTAGAACATGAGTGTAGAGGAGAGCTAGAACGTGAGTGCAGAGGAGAGCTAGAACGTGCGTGTAGAGGAGAGCTAGAACGTGCGTGTAGAGGAGGGCTAGAACATGAGTGTAGAGGAGAGCTAGAACATGAGTGTAGAGGAGAGCTAGAACATGAGTGTATAGGAGAGCTAGAACATGAGTGTAGAGGAGAGCTAGAACGTGAGTGTAGAGGAGAGCTAGAACATGAGTGTAGAGGAGAGCTAGAACATGAGTGTAGAGGAGAGCTAGAACGTGAGTGTAGAGGAGAGCTAGAACATGAGTGTAGAGGAGAGCTAGAACATGAGTGTAGAGGAGAGCTAGAACATGAGTGCAGAGGAGAGCTAGAACGTGCGTGTAGAGGAGAGCTAGAACGTGCGTGTAGAGGAGGGCTAGAACATGAGTGTAGAGGAGAGCTAGAACGTGAGTGTAGAGGAGAGCTAGAACGTGAGTGCAGAGGAGAACTAGAACGTGAGTGTAGAGGAGAGCTAGAACGTGAGTGTAGAGGAGAGCTAGAACGTGAGTGTAGAGGAGAGCTAGAACGTGAGTGTAGAGGAGAGCTAGAACGTGAGTGTATAGGAGAGCTAGAACGTGAGTGTATAGGAGAGCTAGAACATGAGTGTAGAGGAGAGCTAGAACGTGCGTGTAGAGGAGAGCTAGAACATGAGTGTAGAGGAGAGCTAGAACGTGCGTGTAGAGGAGAGCTAGAACATGAGTGTAGAGGAGAGCTAGAACGTGAGTGTAGAGGAGAGCTAGAACGTGAGTGTAGAGGAGAGCTAGAACATGAGTGCAGAGGAGAGCTAGAACATGAGTGCAGAGGAGAGCTAGAACGTGCGTGTAGAGGAGAGCTAGAACGTGCGTGTAGAGGAGGGCTAGAACATGAGTGTAGAGGAGAGCTAGAACGTGAGTGTAGAGGAGAGCTAGAACGTGAGTGCAGAGGAGAACTAGAACGTGAGTGTAGAGGAGAGCTAGAACGTGAGTGTAGAGGAGAGCTAGAACATGAGTGTAGAGGAGAGCTAGAACGTGAGTGTAGAGGAGAGCTAGAACGTGAGTGTAGAGGAGAGCTAGAACGTGAGTGTAGAGGAGAGCTAGAACGTGAGTGTAGAGGAGAGCTAGAACGTGAGTGTATAGGAGAGCTAGAACGTGAGTGTAGAGGAGAGCTAGAACGTGCGTGTAGAGGAGAGCTAGAACGTGAGTGTAGAGGAGAGCTAGAACGTGAGTGTAGAGGAGAGCTAGAACATGAGTGTAGAGGAGAGCTAGAATGTGAGTGTAGAGGAGAGCTAGAACATGAGTGTAGAGGAGAGCTAGAACATGAGTGTAGAGGAGAGCTAGACTATGAGTGTAGAGGAGAGCTAGTACGTGAGTGTATAGGAGAGCTAGAACGTGAGTGTAGAGGAGAGCTAGAACGTGCGTGTAGAGGAGAGCTAGAACGTGAGTGTAGAGGAGAGCTAGAACGTGAGTGTAGAGGAGAGCTAGAACATGAGTGTAGAGGAGAGCTAGAACGTGAGTGTAGAGGAGAGCTAGAACGTGCGTGTAGAGGAGAGCTAGAACGTGCGTGTAGAGGAGGGCTAGAACATGAGTGTAGAGGAGAGCTAGAACGTGAGTGTAGAGGAGAGCTAGAACGTGAGTGCAGAGGAGAACTAGAACATGAGTGTAGAGGAGAGCTAGAACGTGAGTGTAGAGGAGAGCTAGAACGTGAGTGTAGAGGAGAGCTAGAACGTGAGTGTAGAGGAGAGCTAGAACGTGAGTGTATAGGAGAGCTAGAACGTGAGTGTATAGGAGAGCTAGAACATGAGTGTAGAGGAGAGCTAGAACGTGAGTGTATAGGAGAGCTAGTACATGCGTGTAGAGGAGAGCTAGAACGTGAGTGTAGAGGAGAGCTAGAACGTGAGTGTAGAGGAGAGCTAGAACATGAGTGTAGAGGAGAGCTAGAACATGAGTGTAGAGGAGAGCTAGAACATGAGTGTAGAGGAGAGCTAGAACGTGCGTGTAGAGGAGAGCTAGAACATGAGTGTAGAGGAGAGCTAGAACGTGCGTGTAGAGGAGAGCTAGAACATGAGTGTAGAGGAGAGCTAGAACGTGAGTGTAGAGGAGAGCTAGAACATGAGTGTAGAGGAGAGCTAGAACGTGAGTGTAGAGGAGAGCTAGAACATGAGTGTAGAGGAGAGCTAGAACGTGCGTGTAGAGGAGAGCTAGAACATGAGTGTAGAGGAGAGCTAGAACATGAGTGTAGAGGAGAGCTAGAACATGAGTGTAGAGGAGAGCTAGAACGTGAGTGTAGAGGAGAGCTAGAACATGAGTGTAGAGGAGAGCTAGAACATGAGTGCAGAGGAGAGCTAGAACATGAGTGCAGAGGAGAGCTAGAACGTGAGTGTAGAGGAGAGCTAGAACATGAGTGTAGAGGAGAGCTAGAACGTGAGTGTAGAGGAGAGCTAGAACGTGAGTGTAGAGGAGAGCTAGAACGTGCGTGTAGAGGAGAGCTAGAACATGAGTGTAGAGGAGAGCTAGAACATGAGTGTAGAGGAGAGCTAGAACGTGAGTGTAGAGGAGAGCTAGAACATGAGTGTAGAGGAGAGCTAGAACATGAGTGTAGAGGAGAGCTAGAACGTGAGTGTAGAGGAGAGCTAGAACATGAGTGTAGAGGAGAGCTAGAACATGAGTGTAGAGGAGAACTAGAACGTGCGTGTAGAGAGCTAGAACGTGCGTGTAGAGGAGAGCTAGAACATGAGTGTAGAGGAGAGCTAGAACATGAGTGTAGAGGAGAGCTAGAACGTGAGTGTAGAGGAGAGCTAGAACGTGAGTGTAGAGGAGAGCTAGAACGTGAGTGTAGAGGAGAGCTAGAACATGAGTGTAGAGGAGAGCTAGAACATGAGTGTAGAGGAGAGCTAGAACGTGAGTGTAGAGGAGAGCTAGAACGTGAGTGTAGAGGAGAGCTAGAACATGAGTGTAGAGGAGAGCTAGAACATGAGTGTAGAGGAGAGCTAGAACGTGAGTGTAGAGGAGAGCTAGAACATGCCCTCATTCCGGAGATACCCACCTCTCCTCTGTAACCGCGACACAAGGTATTGGGAGAATCAGGCTGAAATAAGTGAAAATGTTCCTTTGTTATTCTCATGACCTCAGTACTGAATGCAGGGTCGTAGCGAGGGGTGCGCGGAGAGTGCATGATGGGCTGAAATGTAAGGGCCTGACTAAGAGATGGACGCAGGAGCGGGTATTGGCGGTCACCCATCTTTGCTCCGGCCAATCAGAATGTTAGTTATTAGGTGCTGTCCAGTGCCCGATAAGTAACATGATGAATATGCGCCTTGGCACATACATTGCTGTACTAAGAACAGGTGCCTAGGTTACACACATTGTCACACTATTACCAGATGTGTGTAGCTGTGTCCCCAGGATGTCCCCATCTTGCTATAACATTTTAGAAAGGTTCTGGAAGCTGAATTGATCAATTTTGTGTACAACTACACACACATAGTAACATGTCCCATGAATGGCGATTTTGTTACCGACTGTGAACGTAGGCATATTTATATAACTTACACAAGGCAGCACAACAGTTAGTTTGATAGTACTTTATATCGGGTCTATTGTGGGCAGTTGGGTTGGGTTCAGTATTGTTTCCCGGTGGACGGGATGCCGGCAGTCGGAATACCGACAGCGGCGTCCATCATAATCCAGCCTGCCCCCCCAGTAAGCCTCCGAACCCTCCTCTGCCCCCTACCCTAACCCTCTCTGCTTGGTGCCTAACCCTAACCCTCCCTTCCCTGCTGCCTAACCCTCCCTTCCCTGCTGCCTAAACCTAACCCTCCCTTCCCCGCTGCCTAACCCTAACCCTCCCCTGCTGCCTAATCCTAACCCTCCCTTCCCTGCTGCCTAACCCTCCCTTCCCCGCTGCCTAACCCTCCCTTCCCCACTGCCTAATCCTAACCCTCCCTTCCCTGCTGCCTAACCCTCCCTTCCCTGCTGCCTAATCCTCCCTTCCCCACTGCCTAACCCTAACCCTCCCTTCCCCGCTGCCTAAACCTAACCCTCCCTTCCCCACTGCCTAACCCTAACCCTCCCTTCCCAGCTGCCTAACCCTAACCTTCCCTTCCCCACTGCCTAAACCTAACCCACCCTTCTATGTGCCTAACCCTCCCTTCCCTGCTGCCTAAACCTAACCCTCCCTGCTGCCTAACCCTAACCCTCCCTTCCCCGCTGCCTAACCCTAACCCTCCCTTCCCTGCTGCCTAAACCTAACCCTCCCTTCCCTGCTGCCTAACCCTAACCCTCCCTTCCCTGCTGCCTAATCCTAACCCTCCCTTCCCTGCTGCCTAAACCTAACCCTCCTTTCTATGTGCCTAACCCTAACCCTCCCTTCCCTGCTGCCTAACCCTAACCCTACCCGCTGCCTAACCCTAACCCTCCCTTCCCCGCTGCCTAAACATAACCCTCCCTTCCCCGCTGCCTAACCCTAACCCTCCCTTCCCCACTGCCTAAACCTAACCCTCCCTTCCCCGCTACCTAAACCTAACCTTCCCTGCTTGGTGCCTTACCCTAACCTCCCCTTCTGTATGCATAACGCTAACCCTCCCGTAACCCTAACCTTCCCGGCCCTCCAACCTAACACTAAACCCCCTTCTCCTGCCTAAACCTACCCCCCGCTGTGGCAGGACACCAGCGCGTCCAGCTGTCAGAACGATCAGTATGCTGGCTGTCGGTATTGTGATGCCGGCATCCCAAGCAGCAGCGGTATCTAGATGCCGGCATCCTGAGCGGCGTCGGTATTTAGATGCTGGCATTGCATCCTCCTTCGGGATCCTGGCGTCAGTATATCGACTGCTGGGATCCCATCTGTCGGGAAGCTATCTTCTTCCCGTTGGGTTATTGTGATTGGCATACATTATTGGTGGCAGTTACAGTGCATCCGGAAAGTATTCACAGCGCTTCACTTTTTCCACATTTTGTTATTTTACAGCCTTTTTCCAAAATAGAATAAATTCATTTTTTCCCTCAAAATTCTACACACAATACCCCTATAATGACAACGTGAAAAAAGTTTTTTGGAGATTTTTGCACATTTATTCAAAATAAAAAACTAAGAAATCACATGTACATACGTATTCACAGCCTTTGCCATGAAGCTCAGAATTGAGCTCAAGTGCATCCTGTTTCCACTGATCATCCTTGAGATGTTTCTACAGCTTAATTGGATTCCACTGTTGTAAATTCAGTTGATTGGACATAATTTGGAAAGGCACACACCTGTCTATATAAGGTCCCACACTTGACAATGCATGTCTGAGCACAAACCAAGCATGAAGTCAAAGGAATTGTCTGTAGACCTCCGAGACAGGATTGTCTCGAGGCACAAATCTGGGGAAGGGTACAGAAAAATATCTGCTGCTTTAAAGATCCCAATGAGCACAGTGGCCTCCATCATCCGTAAATGGAAGAAGTTTGAAACCACCAGGACTCTTCCTAGAGCTGGCCGGCCGTCTAAACTGAGCGATCGGTGGAGAAGGGCCCTAGTCAGGGAGGTGGCCAAGAACCCGATGGTCACTCTGTCAGAGCTACAGCATTCCTCTGTGGAGAGAGAAGAACCTTCCAGAAGGACAACCATCTCTGCAGCAATCTACCAATCAGGCCTGTATGGTAGAGTGGCCAGACGGATGTCACTCCTTTGTAAAAAGCACATGGCAGCCCGCCTGCAGTTTGCCAAAATGCACCTAAAGGACTCCCAGACCATGAGAAACAAAATTATCTGGTCTAATGAGACAAAGATTGAACTCTCTGGCGTGAATGCCTGCCGTCATGTTTGGAGGAAACCAGGCACCACTCATCACCAGGCCAATACCATCCCTACAGTGAAGCATGGTGGTGGCAGCATCATGCTGTGGGGATGTTTTTCAGCAGCAGGGAGACTAGTCAGGATAGAGGGAAAGATGAATGGAGCAATGTACAGAGACATCCTGGATGAAAACCTGCTCCAGAGCGCTCTTGACCTCAGACTGGGGCGACGGTTCATCTTTCAGCAGGACAATGACCCTAAGCACACAGCCAAGATATCAAAGGAGTGGATTCAGGACAACTCTGTGAATGTCCTTGAGTGGCCCAGCCAGAGCTCAGACTTGAATCCGATTGAACATCTCTGGAGAGATCTGAAAATGACTGTCCACCGACGCTTCCCATCCAACCTGATGAAGCTTCAGAGGTGCTACAAAGAGGAATGGGCGAAACTGCCCAAAGATAGGTGTGCCAAGCTTGTGGCATCATATTCAAAAAGACTTGAGGCTGTAATTGCTGCCAAAGGTGCATCAACAAAGTATTGAACTGTGGGCTGTGAATACTTCTGTACATGTGATTTCTTAGTATTTTATTTTTAATAAATTTGCAAAAATCTCAAAAAAACTTTTTCACATTGTCATTATGGGTATTGTGTGTAGAATTTTGAGGAAAAAAATTAATTAATGTACGATTGCAGGACTTTCTTCGGGCTGCACCCACTCTGTGGAATGCCCTCCCGCGCACAATAAGACTCTCCCCTAGTCTATAAACCTTCAAACTTTCCCTGAAAACTCATCTCTTCAGGCAAGCTTATCACATTCCAGAACCTCTCACTCAACCTTCATAAGCTTTCCTATCCGGTTATGGCCCTCATTCCGAGTTGATTGCTAGCTGGCATTGTTCGCTGCGTAGCGATTATTTAAAAAAAAATGGCAAAACTACGCATGCGTATGGGCCGCAATGCATACGGGTACAAAGAGCATCGTTATTTTGCATTGCTTCTAGCGACGATTCCATTTGCACAGCCGATCGCAAGGAGAATGACAGGAAGTGGGAGTTTATGGGTGTCAACAGACCGTTTTCTGGGTGAGTTTGGAAAAACGCAGGCGTGGCCGGGCGTTTGCTGGGCGGGTATCTGACGTCAATTCCGGGACCTTCGTCGCAGCAATCATCGCACAGAATTAGTAACTACAGGGCTGGTCTTGTTTTGCACAAAATGTTTTTGAACCGCTCGGCTGCATAGGCGTTCACACTCTTGCAAAGCGAAAATACACTCCCCTGTGGGCGGCGACTATGCGTTTACGCGGCTGCTAAAATGAGGAATGAGGGACCATATCCCCACTGTACAGTCCGCACATATCCTCCACATATTTTCTCTTTCTTCACTTTCCCTTCTTTCTGAAAATGGTTCTTCATTGCTGTGATGTGATATCATGCAACCCACTTAGAACCTTTGCAATCCGGTGGACAAATATGCAATAGATAATGCCTTTCCTTGTGTATGAATGCCTATTTCCCTATAGATTGTAAGCTTGCGAGCAGGGCCCTCCTACCTCTATGACCGTTTGTTTATTACCTGGTTTTGTTATATCATTTTGTCCAGTTGTAAGGCGCAACGGAATCTGCTGCGCTATATAAGAAACTGTTAATAAATAAAACAAATAAATATATTTATTCCATTTTGGAATAAGGCTGCAACATAACAAAATGTGGAAAAAGTGAAGCGCTGTAAATACTTTCCAGATGCACTGTATATGACAAATAGAGTTTATCACTGTCTGTAAAAGGCTTTTTATTAAACCAGCACCGGCTGATAAATACTGTATGTAGTGTTTTCGGTCAGAAGTTTTTGTTTGGGTTTCCTAGTGGGATACAGCATGGAACACAGGAGACAGCCATTACACTAATGGGATCATTTGTATACGGGACTGGGTTTTCGTCACGAGAACAGTACACAGGATTGTGTAAGACAAGAACTTACACTGTGTTCAGCTGTTGTGTTTGTAGCTTCCATCACTGGTGTGTACAATGGCCCTCATTCCGAGTTGTTCGCTCGCTAGCTGCTTTTAGCAGCATTGCACACGCTAAGCCGCCTCCCTCTGGGAGTGTATCTTAGCTTAGCAGAAGTGCGACCGAAAGGATCGCAGCACGGCGGCAAAATTTTTTCATGCAGTTTCAGAGTAGCTCCAGACCTACTCTTACCTTGCGATCATTTCAGTCTGTTTAGTTTCTGTTTTGATGTCACAAACACGCCCTGCGTTCGGCCAGCCACTCCCCGTTTCCCCCGGCACGCCTGCGTTTGTATCTGACACGCCTGCGTTTTTCAGCACACTCCTGGAAAACGGTCAGTTACCACCCAGAAACACCCACTTCCTGTCAATCACTCTGCCGCCAGCAGTGCGACTGAAAAGCGTCGCTAGACCTTGTGTGAAACTGCATCAGCTTTTGTGAAAGTAATTTGCGCAAAATGACTGTAAATTATTTTTGCAGTGCCGGATTAACAGGGGGGCAGACACCCCGAGGCCCGCACACACTTGAGCCTCCCACACTGGATCAGTCTGACCCACCGGTTGCCAAGAGCGGATGACCAGCTCGCGGTCGGTTGCAAGATGCGGAGTACATTGTATTGTGCGTGCGGAGCAGATCCTGAGTCCCTTCAGCTTGACGTCGCATGCGCTACGCTTATGGTACTCAGTAGCCACTCTGTGGGGGTCATTCCGACCCGTTCACACGCAATGGTTCATCGCTGCGGTGCGAACGGGTTGGAACTGCGCATGCGCGGCTGCCGCATTGCGCACGTGTGTCATTGCCCGGTGACGGTTGTCACCGGGCAGCGGCCAGAATAAAGAAGAAAGTGATCGCTAGCGCGATCGCAAGAAGACAGACAGCTGGGAGGCGTTCCGGGGCGTCTACTCACTGTTTTCCGGGCGTGGAGATCCGAACGCAGGTGTATCAAGGCGTTTGGAGGGCGGATATCTGACGTCATGTCCGGGACCTTCATCGCTGGATCCATCGCACAGGGTAAGTAACTGCAGGGCTAGTCTACTTCTGCACAAAACTTTTTTAGCATAGCAGGGCTGCACAAGCGATCGCATCCTTGCTATGCTAAAAGACACTCCCCCACAGGCGGCGTCTAGTTGATCGCAACGAGCAGCAAAAAGTTGCTACGTGCGATCAACTCGGAATGAACCCCTGTATGCACTATGCATTTAGAAGCAGCAGCTGCTCTCCCTGGACGCATAGAAGTCATCAGGAACAAAACCTGCCAAAAAAGGTAAGTACTTTAGGTAGGGACTCGCTCTTGGCGGGATTTACTAATAGTGATAGCGGGCCATCGCCGGTAATCGCATATGTACTAACAATCATTGCCAGAGGCCCCCTGCGATCCCTGGTGGTCTGGCTCAGGGAGGTGACACCTGCAGTCAGTCCCGGGCTCCTCCTCCCTGCAGGGGGAAGTACTTCTGGCTGTGTTACTGGGGGAGGAGGAAGCTGGGGACTGCAGTCAGGTATGCGGGGATGGCGTGACCGGTGCTGGGCAGTAGAGGCAGCAGGGTGCAGCGAGATGCGGTAAGAAGTCCATAGGCTTCTATAGGGTATCACCATAAAAGCTGCCGATACCCTCCGCATTGAAAAGCAGTCGTCCTGGGGTTAGTACATTTGAAAATGCGATAAAAACTCAGAAAATAAGGTTTTTACCACATTTTTCTTTTAGTAAATCCCACCCTCTGTATGGTATACTGGGGGCATAGTATTAATACTAAAGACGACACTGTGGGGCATAACATTACTACTGGGGGGGGGTGCACTGGGGGGCCAAAGGGCACTGTGTGGCATAGCAGGTGCATTGTGGGGCATAATATTACTACTGGGAGGCACTGTGGGGCATAATAATACTTCCGGGAGGCACTGTGGGGCATAATATTACTACTGGGAGGCACTGTGGGGCATAATAATACTTCTGGGAGGCACTGTGGGGCATAATATTACTACTGGGAGGCACTGTGGGGCATAATAATACTTCTGGGAAGCACTGTGGGGCATAATAATACTTCTGGGAGGCACTGTGGGGCATAATAATACTTCTGGGAGGCACTGTGGGGCATAATAATACTTCTGGAAAGCACTGTGGGGCATAATATTACTACTGGGATGCACTGTGGGGCATAATAATACTTCTGGGAGGCACTGTGGGGCATAATAATACTTCTGGGATGCACTGTGGGGCATGATAATACTTCTGGGAGGCACTGTGGGGCATAATACTTCTGGGAGGCACTGTGGGGCATACTATTACTACTGGTAGGCACCGTGGGGCATAATATTAATACTGGGAGGCACTGGTGCATAATACAAATACTAGAGGCATTGTGTGGCAAAGTGGAGGCACTGTGGGGCATAATATTACTACTGGGAGGCACCGTGGGGCATAATATTACTACTGGGGGCACTGGTGCATAATACAAATACTAGAGGCATTGTGTGGCAAAGTGGAGGCACTGTGGGGCATAATATTACTACTGGGAGGCACCGTGGGGCATGATATTACTACTGGGGGCACTGGTGCATAATACAAATACTAGAGGCATTGTGTGGCAAAGTGGAGGCACTGTGGGGTGGAATATTATTACAGGATCATTGTGTGACATAATATTAATACTGAGTGCATTGTGTGGCATACTCTTTATACTGCGGCATAATGAGGGCACTATGTGGTGTGATGTCATTTTATTGGTAGGACCCCCCACAAATTAGTTGCACTGGGGCCTTAATCCACGGCACTCAACCTTCTGTGTTATCAATTAGCTCAGGCAACTGCAAGTGTCAGATAAACAGGAGGTTCAGGAGCCGAGGGCCAGCCGGGTCACGCCTGAGGGTCTCACGCACCTTAATGGAGTCACTGCTCGCCCACTATATAAACACACAGCGTTTATACAGAAATCTGCCATTGATCCTATGAGGAGCGCCTTACCTTACCGACGCACAAACTCACTATTTTCTTCTTCTTATGGAATTACATTTATTTCACAGAGAAAATAAGAATTTACTTACCGATAATTCTATTTCTCGGAGTCCGTAGTGGATGCTGGGGTTCCTGAAAGGACCATGGGGAATAGCGGCTCCGCAGGAGACAGGGCACAAAAAGTAAAGCTTTAGGATCAGGTGGTGTGCACTGGCTCCTCCCCCTATGACCCTCCTCCAAGCCTCAGTTAGGATACTGTGCCCGGACGAGCGTACACAATAAGGAAGGATTTATGAATCCCGGGTAAGACTCATACCAGCCACACCAATCACACTGTAAAACCTGTGATCTGAACCCAGTTAACAGTATGATAACAGCGGAGCCTCTGAAAGATGGCTCACAACAATAATAACCAGATTTTTGTAACTATGTACAAGTATTGCAGATAATCCGCACTTGGGATGGGCGCCCAGCATCCACTACGGACTCCGAGAAATAGAATTATCGGTAAGTAAATTCTTATTTTCTCTATCGTCCTAGTGGATGCTGGGGTTCCTGAAAGGACCATGGGGATTATACCAAAGCTCCCAAACGGGCGGGAGAGTGCGGATGACTCTGCAGCACCGAATGAGAGAACTCCAGGTCCTCCTTAGCCAGGTTATCAAATTTGTAGGATTTTACAAACGTGTTTGCCCCTGACTAAATAGCCGCTCGGCAAAGTTGTAAAGCCGAGACCCCTCGGGCAGCCGCCCAAGATGAGCCCACCTTCCTTGTGGAATGGGCATTTACATATTTTGGCTGTGGCAGGCCTGCCACAGAATGTGCAAGCTGAATTGTATTACACATCCAACTAGCAAAAGTCTGCTTAGAAGCAAGAGCACCCAGTTTGTTGGGTGCATACAGGATAACAGCAAGTCAGTTTTCCTGACTCCAGCCGTCCTGGAACCTATATTTTCAGGGCCCTGACCACATCTAGCAACTTGGAGTCCTCCAAGTCCCTAGTAGGCGCAAGACACCACAATAAGCTGGTTCAGGTGAAACACTGACACCACCTTAGGGAGAGAACTGGGGACGAGTCCGCAGCTCTGCCCTGTCCGAATGGACAAACAGATATGGGCTTTTTTGAGAAAAAAACCACCAATTTGACACTCGCCTGGTCCAGGCCAGGTCCAAGAGCATGTTCACTTTTCATGTGAGATGCTTCAAATCCACAGATTTGACTGGTTTTAAACCAATGTGTTTTGAGGAATCCCAGAACTACGTTGAGATCCCACAGTGCCACTGGAGGCACAAAAGGGGGTTGTATATGCAATACTCCCTTGACAAACTTCTGGACTTCAGGAACTGAAGCCAATTCTTTCTGGAAGAAAAATCGACAGGGCCGAAATTTGAACCTTAATGGACCCCAATTTGAGGCCCATAGACACTCCTGTTTGCAGGAAATGCAGGAATCGACCGAGTTGAAATTTCTTCGTGGGGCCTTCCTGGCCTCACACCACGCAACATATTTTCGCCACATGTGGTGATAATGTTGTGCGGTCACCTCCTTTCTGGCTTTGACCAGGGTAGGAATGACCTCTTCCTGAATGCCTTTTCCCTTAGGATCCGGCGTTCCACCGCCATGCCGTCAAACGCAGCTGCGGTAAGTCTTGGAACAGACATGGTACTTGCTGAAACAAGTCCCTTCTTAGCGGCAGAGGCCATAAGTCCTCTGTGAGCATCTCTTGAAGTTCCGGGTACCAAGTCCTTCTTGGCCAATCCGGAGCCATGAGTATAGTTCTTACTCCTCTACGTCTTATAATTCTCAGTACCTTAGGTATGAAAAGCAGAGGATGGAACACATACACCGACTGGTACACCCACGGTGTTACCAGGACGTCCACAGCTATTGCCTGAGGGTCTCTTAACCTGGCGCAATACCTGTCCCGTTTTTTGTTCAGACGGGACGCCATCATGTCCACCTTTGGTAATTCCCAACGGTTTACAATCATGTGGAAAACTTCCCCATGAAGTTCCCACTCTGCCGGGTGGAGGTCGTGCCTACTGAGGAAGTCTGCTTCCCAGTTTCCATTCCCGGAATGAAACACTGCTGACAGTGCTATCACATGATTTTCCGCCCAGCGAAAAGTCCTTGCAGTTTTTGCCACTGCCCTCCTGCTTCTTGTGCCGCCCTGTCTATTTACGTGGGCGACTGCCGTGATGTTTTATCCCACTGGATCAATACCGGCTGACCTTGAAGCAGAGGTCTTGCTAAGCTTAGAGCATTATAAATTTACCCTTAGCTATATTTATGTGGAGAAAAGTCTCCAGACTTGATCACACTCCCTGGAAATTTTTTCCTTGTGTGACTGCTCCCCAGCCTCTCGGGCTGGCCTCCGTGGTCACCAACATCCAAAACTGAATGCCGAATCTGCGGCCCTCTAGAAGATGAGCACTCTGTAACCACCACAGGAGAGACACCCTTGTCCTTGGATATAGGGTTATCCGCTGATGCATCTGAAGATGCGATCCGGACCATTTGTCCAGCAGATCCCACTGAAAAGTTCTTGCATGAAATCTGCCGACTGGAATTGCTTCGAAGGAAGTCACCATTTTTTTACCATGGCCCTTGTGCAATGATGCACTGATTTTAGGAGGTTCCTGACTAGCTCGGATAACTCCCTGGCTTTCTCTTCCGGGAGAAACACCTTTTTCTGGACTGTGTCCAGAATCATCCCTAAGCACAGGAGACTTGTTGTCGGGATCAGCTGCGATTTTGGAATATTCAGAATCCACCCCTGCTGTTGTAACAGTATCCGAGATAGTGCTACTCCGACCTCCAACTGTTCCCTGGACTTTGCCCTTATCAGGAGATCGTCCAAGTAAGGGATAATTAAGACGCCTTTTCTTCGAAGAAGAACCATCATTTCGGCCATTACCTTGGTAAAGACCCGGGGTGCCGTGGACAATCCAAACGGCAGCGTCTGAAACTGATAGTGACAGTTCTGTACCACGAACCTGAGGTACCCTTAGTGATAAGGGCAAATTTGGGACATGGAGGTAAGCATCCCTGATGTCTAGAGATACCATATAGTCCCCTTCTTCCCGGTTCGTTATCACTGCTCTGAGTGACTCCATCTTGATTTGAACCTTTGTAAGTGTTCAAATTTTTTTAGATTTAGAATAGGTCTCACCTAGCCTTCTGGCTTCAGTACCACAATATAGTGTGGAATAATACCCCTTTTCTTGTTGTAGGAGGGGTAATTTAATTATCACCTGCTGGGAATACAGCTTGTGAATTTTTTCCCATACTGCCTCCTTGTCGGAGGGAGACCTTGGTAAAGCAGACTTCAGGAGCCTGCGCAGGGGAAACGTCTCGACATTCCAATCTGTACCCCTGGGATACTACTTGTAGGATCCAGGGGTCCTGTACGGTCTCAGCGTCATGCTGAGAGCTTGTCAGAAGCGGTGGAACGCTTCTGTTCCTGGGAATGGGCTGCCTGCTGCAGTCTTCTTCCCTTTCCTCTATCCCTGGGCAGATATGACTCTTATAGGGACGAAAGGACTGAAGCTGAAAAGACGGTGTCTTTTTCTGCAGAGATGTGACTTAGGGTAAAAAACGGTGGATTTTCCAGCAGTTGCCGTGGCCACCAGGTCCGATGGACCGACCCCAAATAACTCCTCTTCCTTTATACGGCAATACACCTTTGTGCCGTTTGGAATCTGCATCACCTGACCACTGTCGTGTCCATAAACATCTTCTGGCAGATATGGACATCGCACTTACTCTTGATGCCAGAGTGCAAATATCCCTCTGTGCATCTCGCATATATAGAAATGCATCCTTTAAATGCTCTATAGTCAATAAAATACTGTCCCTGTCAAGGGTATCAATATTTTTAGTCAGGGAATCCGACCAAGCCACCCCAGCTCTGCACATCCAGGCTGAGGCGATCGCTGGTCGCAGTATAACACCAGTATGTGTGTATATACTTTTTATGATATTTTCCAGCCTCCTGTCAGCTGGCTCCTTGAGGACGGCCCTATCTATAGACGGTACCGCCACTTGTTCTGATAAGCGTGTGAGCGCCTTATCCACCCTAAGGGGTGTTTCCCAACGCGCCCTAACTTCTGGCGGGAAAGGGTATACCGCCCATATTTTCTATCGGGGGGAACCCACGCATCATCACACACTTCATTTAATTTATCTGATTCAGGAAAAACTACGGTAGTTTTTTCACATCCCACATAATACCCTCTTTTGTGGTACTTGTAGTATCAGAAATATGTAACACCTACTTCATTGCCCTTAACGTGTGGCCCTAATAAGGAATACGTTTGTTTATTCACCGTCGACACTGGATTCAGTGTCCCTGTCTGTGTCTGTGTCGACCGACTAAAGTAAACGGGCGTTTTAAAACCCCTGACGGTGTTTTTGAGACGTTTGGACCGGTACTAATTGTTTGTCGGCCGTCTCATGTCGTCAACCGACCTTGCTGCGTGTTGACATTATCACGTAATTCCCTAAATAAGCCATCCATTCCGGTGTCGACTCCCTAGAGAGTGACATCACCATTACAGGCAATTGCTCCGCCTCCTCACCAACATCGTCCTCATACATGTCGACACACACGTACCGACACACAGCACACACACAGGGAATGCTCTGATAGAGGACAGGACCTACTAGCCCTTTGGAGAGACAGAGGGAGAGTTTGCCAGCACACACCAAAAACGCTATAATTATATAGGGACAACCTTATATAAGTGTTTTCCCTTATAGCATCTTTTTTATATATTTCTAACGCCAAATTAGTGCCCCCCCTCTCTGTTTTAACCCTGTTTCTGTAGTGCAGTGCAGGGGAGAGCCTGGGAGCCTTCCCTCCAGCCTTTCTGTGAGGGAAAATGGCGCTGTGTGCTGAGGAGATAGGCCCCGCCCCTTTTTCGGCGGCCTCGTCTCCCGATCTTAACGGATTCTGGCAGGGGTTAAATATCTCCATATAGCCCCCGGAGGCTATATGTGAGGTATTTTTAGCCAAAAATAGGTTTTCATTGCCTCCCAGGGCGCCCCCCTTCCAGCGCCCTGCACCCTCAGTGACTGCCGTGTGAAGTGTGCTGAGAGGAAATGGCGCACAGCTGCAGTGCTGTGCGCTACCTTAAGAAGACTGAGGAGTCTTCATGCCGCCGATTCTGGACCTTCTTCTTGTTTCAGCATCTGCAAGGGGGCCGGCGGTGAGGCTCCGGTGACCATCCAGGCTGTACCTGTGATCGTCCCTCTGGAGCTAATGTCCAGTAGCCAAAGAAGCCAATCCATCCTGCACGCAGGTGAGTTCACTTCTTCTCCCCTAAGTCCCTCGTTGCAGTGATCCTGTTGCCAGCAGGACTCACTGTAAAATAAAAAACCTAAGCTAAACTTTTCTAAGCAGCTCTTTAGGAGAGCCACCTAGATTGCACCCTTCTCGGCCGGGCACAAAAATCTAACTGAGGCTTGGAGGAGGGTCATAGGGGGAGGAGCCAGTGCACACCACCTGATCCTAAAGCTTTACTTTTTGTGCCCTGTCTCCTGCGGAGCCGCTATTCCCCATGGTCCTTTCAGGAACCCCAGCATCCACTAGGACGATAGAGAAACACAGATTTAGAAATCAATTGTATACTAATTACAAAGTAATCTCCAGCTAATATCTCCTCTTGCCTGGCCTTTATTCTGAGTGCGGTGGAATCAGATTGGTTTTATTGGTAAAAAAAAACACACAATTATTGTTCATTTCAGAGAGAGATTAACTTGAGCCACGAGGTAACGATACAGTTGGTTTTCCTGTAATTAAATGCACTATCGTCACCTCCCAGACTCATTATCTGAGCCCCCCACCCTTAGGAGCGTAGAACAGTGAAAGAATATGACCAAAGGAAATGAGAATACTTGGATATTAAATATAAAGGGTTAATCTCAATGCAAGCACGTATTAGCATACAATTATGTGCAGGAACAGAGACCTTCTCTCTGTGCATGCTACAAGCAATGATTACTGTATGGATGATGGAGTTTGTTACATTTGCACTGGAAATATTGGGGGTAATTCTGAGTTGATCGCAGCAGGAAATTTTTCAGCAGTTGGGCAAAACCGTGTGCACTGCAGGGGGGCAGATATAACATGTGCAGAGAGAGGTATGGGCCCTACACACATGCCGATATCACTGCACGATATGAACGATCTCATTCATTAATGAATGAGATAACGTTCATATCGTGCAGTGTGGAGGCACCAGCGATGAACGATGCGCGGCCCTGCACTCGTTCATCGTTGGTGACATGTCGGCTGTGCATGCAGGCCAATATGGACGAGATCGTCCATATTTGCCTGCAAGTCTACGGAGCCGGATGACGGGGGGAGTGAAGAAACTTCATTCCCCCCGTCACTGCCCCCCCGCCGCCGGGTCACCCGTCGGCCGTATCGGCGGTCGGGCAGCTCGGCGGCACATCGCCGAGTGTGTAGGGCCTATTAGATTTGGGTGGGTTATTTTGTTTCTGTGCAGGGTAAATACTGGCTGCTTTATTTTTACACTGCAATTTAGATTTCAGTTTGACCACCCCCACCCAAATCTATCTCTCTCTGCACATGTTATATCTGCCCCACCTGCAGTGTACATTGGCCCTCATTCCAAGTTGTTCGCTCGCAAGCTGTTTTTAGCAGCTTTACACACGCTAAGCCGCCGCCTACTGGGAGTGAATCTTAGCTTCTTAAATTTGCGAACGAAAGATTCTCAAAATTGCGATTACACACTTCTTAGCAGTTTCAGAGTAGCTCCAGACTTACTCGGCATCTGCGATCAGTTCAGTGCTTGTCGTTCCTGGTTTGACGTCACAAACACTCCCAGCGTTCGCTCAGACACTCCCCCGTTTCTCCAGCCACACCCGCGTTTTTCCCAGAAACGGTAGCGTTTTTTCCCACACGCCCATAAAACGGCCTGTTTCCGCCCAGAAACACCCACTTCCTGTCAATCACATTACGATCACCAGAACGAAGAAAAAACCTTGTAATGCCGTGAGTAAAATACCTAACTGCATAGCAAATTTACTTGGCGCAGTCGCAGTGCGAACATTGCGCATGCGCACTAAGCGGAAAAACGCTGCGATGCGAAGAAATTTACCGAGTGAACAACTCGGAATGACCCCCATGGTTTTGCCCAACTGCTAACAGAATTCCTGCTGCGATCAACTCAGAATTACCCCCCTTGTTCCCATAGTTGCTCCAATGTGATAATTGTACAGTGTGCATTGCACCTAATGCCAGGGGTGGCGTGCTGGGATGTGTAGTCCCACAGCAGCTGCAGGGCCCGCCAATGATCTAATGACTGCAGAAATGTGTGCTTTGTTATGTATGCTAGCTACTGTATACATGTGTCATTTATAGCAGACAATGTATACATCTCTAAGGGGGAATAGAATTATATACGGCTGTGTACAATAATACATATTACAGCAAGGTATTGTCACCCAGTTTCCTGTGCACCTCCATGGGGTATGAGGGAGAATGAGTGAGATACTTGTTGGGGAGAGTCTTAGTTCAACAGTTCCAGAGACATTCCGAGCCCATCGCATAGGAAGGAATCACCCGATAACGCTTATTCACACGTGTTAGTGGTGATGTACGTTAGTGATGCTGTGATTTCAGTACCATCTACTTACACAGCTACTTCAGTGGAACTTATAAGGCCCCGATTTATCAAGCCTTGGAGAGTGATACACTTCACGGTGATAAAGTACCAGCCAATCAGCTCCTAACTGCCATGTTACAGGCTGTGTTTGAAAAATGACAGATTAGAGCTGATTGGTTGCTACTTTATCACCGTACAATTTATCACTCTCCAAGGCTTGATAAATCTGGGCATTAGGGTTGCATTTATCAAGAAGTGATAAAACCCATTGTGATGATTAAAATGTGTTGCGTATAATAAATGGTGCTCCAGCCAATCAGCTTACAACTGTGATGTGTTCAGCTCCTGTCATGTGTTTGAAGAATGACAGCTGGAAGCTGATTGGCTGGAGCACCATTTGTCATATGCAATGAGTTTAAACATTCACGACGCGTTTTATCACTCCTGATATGAGGAGTGATAAAGAGGAGTGATAATGAGCACCATAGTATCACCACGTTAGTAACTATGGGCTGTACCAGGTGCCTGGGGAGATGCAGATCTCTAAGGGACCTACAGTATGTGCACCCCCGAACTCAGGGCTTATATGCTGTTAGCCTTCCCAGTAAGTACTGAGCGCTATCTGTGAGAACAGGACAGGACACCAGGATATAACCGAGAGCTGGATTACTGGTCACAAGGCAATGGGGGTCATTCCGACCCGATCACACGCTGCAATTTTTCGCAGCGGTGCGATCGGGTCAGAACTGAGCATGCGGCGGTGCCGCAGTGCACCGGCGCATGCCAGACGGCCGTCGTTGCCTAGCAATCGCCTCTGCCTGATTGACAGGCGGAGGCTGTCGCTGGGCGTGAGGGGGCAGCGCAGCTTCGGGGCGCGGTCCGGCCAACGCAGGCGGCGACAAGTAACTCCCGGCCAGCCGCAGGAAGAAGTTACTCTTCAAGTACAAAAGCATCGTCGCTGGGCGATGCTTATGTACTTGTGCGGTGCGGCCGGGCCAGGCATGCGGGGCGGACTAGCCTTGTGCTGGGCGTCCCCCTGGATGTCTGTGTCAGTGATCGTAGCTGTTTAGTAGGTCAGTTTTCATGCCCAATTTCTGGAGATTTTTGCATCAATTCTTGAGACATAGGGCCTGATTCCTGGTCTTACTTAGCAGCATCTATTGGCGGCCACCTGTCTGCCAGCATATGCAAATGCAGCTACCATCGGCATCGCGTGAGGATTGCTTTTGACCCAGCATCAGGCTGATGCTGTATTTCTAGAATTGATTTAAAACGCTCGCATTAAAAACACAGTGTCGACATTCTGTGCATGCTGACGCAATGTGCTGAACTTCCACAGAGCAGGACTAGGACACTACACCTCTAGCAATAAGCCTTCATCAGTCTAATATGTGGTTTATTGCACAGGTACCGCGGCTACGTCCCATCGCAAGCCTTCACTTACGGCGACACCTATGGCAACACCACAGCGCGCTGCTTCCAGGATTTCCGCTCAGCCGCTCTGAACTCCAGCCGCAGCCCGTACTGTGCAGGAGGACAGTTCCCCACCAGCTACTCCAATGACCCTGCCTTGGTGTTGAGCAGCCGGTCCCGGGGTTGGGACAGGTTTCTGTACAGTCCTAACTGGTCCCGGTACAATGTGGATTACAGCCGGGCACAAGAGCTCAACCAGTTTAGAAAGGTTTGTGATTTGCATTTATATTTTCCGCACAATGCTGTTGGGGGCCCAATGAAAAGAGGAACTGAAAGAAGAGCGGCACAGTCCTCCCAATTCCTCCACTAGTGTTCCAGTAGTCGGGACTGGATGAGATTGTATTGGTGTTAAAGACAGTAACCAATACTAAGCAACCTCTTATATGACTTCACCAGCACTTCACAGTGATTGGCTTATGGAGCTCACTGCTGTTTGGCGTAAACACTGCTGTAATTTCTTCATGGGTTCAATTTGCAAAATTCTCTTTTTATGCACTATATTTTATATTTAAAAGTATTACAATATAATAGACTCTTTTCATGAAATGTACAGTAGTTGTTGGACGCGCAGAGGATATTATTGCATGAAAGTGTAACCTTTGTCTCGTCACGTTACTCTGACCGTATCGCTAATCCTGACTCCTGTTACAGAGCACTCAGCAACAGCGCGATCACTACCGGGACAAAACCGGAACCGTGCCCCAGGTGCCGCACTTCATCTTACCTGTGAGGAATGAGGACACGTACCCACTACCCCAGCAATGGTGAGGACATGGAACCTTGTCCGCATGGACTACTGTAACTATCGGGGCTATTTATGTAGCTGACATGCTATTTTCTTCCTGACTGTCCCAATATAATACCTATATAACCAATAATTGTCACCCTACTCCCTCCTGGTTCTGTATGAGATAAGAAAGGACAGGACACACACCAACTTAATGCCGGGGAATATAAGTTTCCACCTTCATGTCAGCTTGTATGTGTCCTCCTCATTCAGTAGTCTGGGGGTAATTCTGAGTTGATCGCAGCAGCAAGTTTGTTAGCAGTTGGGTAAAACCATGTGCACTGCAGGGGGGGCAGATGTAACATGTGCAGAGAGAGTTAGATTTGGGTGGGGTATATTGTTTCTGTGCAGGGTAAATACTGGCTGCTTTATTAATACATTGCAATTTAGATTTCAGTTTGAACACACCCCACCCAAATCTAACTCTCTCTTCACGTTACATCTGCCCCACCTGCAGTGCACATGGTGTTGCCCAATTGCTAACTTTTTTGGTTTACTAACAAACCTGAATAACCCCCTTTAGCTTTGTGATTACCCTTTGTGTTTGGCAGCCTTGGAACACTGTATGTTTTGTGAACTGATTCTCTAGCGTGCATGTGTGGCCCCTCTCTCCACACAGCCACCCTATCCTCATCCTCTCCAATATGAACCCTTTCTCCAGCAGGTCCAAAATGCTCTGCCCCTGGACTCTCCACCTACTTTATAATTGCAAACCTACCAAACTTGCCAGCAGGGCCGCCATCAGGGGGGTGCTGGGGGCACAGCTGTCCCGGGCCTAGCCTCTCTGACAGAGAGAGGAGGGCCCGGGATGCTCATACAGCCACCTGCCTGCCCACCGCCGTCCTGCGGTCGTCCGCGCTGTCCTCCGACCCTCCAGCAGCTCTGTATTGAAAACGTCTCTCCCAAAATGGCCGCCGCCACAGAGGAGACAGTTATTCAAGAAACTAGAGGAGCCCTCTAGTATCTTGAATAACTGTCTTCTCTGTGACGGCGGCCATTTTGGGAGGGACGTTTTCAAACCAGCTGCAGGAGGACGGATGAGAGCAGCAGAACAGCGGGGATAGAGGCGGTCAGGCAGAGGCATCAGCATCCCAGGCCCTACGGACAGCGCACATGTATGTATGCATGCATGTGTGTGTATATAATACACACACACACACACACGTGTTGACTGGTGCTATGCTACAGTGGGGGGGGGGGGGGGGAACCTGCCTATTTTGTCAGTCCCGGGCCCCGCAATTTCTGATGGCAGCCCTGTTTGCCAGAACAGTTCCACTTTTTAAGGTGTCTGGGGACAAGGTTGGGAGGTCTCCCTCCCACCTGCTTCTCTGCATAGCAGAGTAGTGGGGATTAATACCGTGCACATGTGTAGGTATAGGGACTGGGCCCACTGGGGGCAGCTCTGGAAACACTGGGTATGTTCCTAGAGCGACGCCCATAACTCAAAGCCACAAAAGCCAGACCCCCAGACTGCACACCCCCTTTTGTGCAGTCACCTGTGATGAAACAACCACCTTGTCAATGAATCAGTTCAACACAGGTGACTGCAATCGTACCTTAGAAACATAGAATGTGACGGCAGATAAGAACCACTTGGCCCATCTAGTCTGTCCTAAACACATTTACACGCACACACTAGGGTTTAATTTCTTTTTTTTGTAAAGAGCCAATTAACCTACCAGTATATTTTTGGATTGTGGGAGTAAACTTGTGTGGGAATCCAGTGGCAAAGTATTTTTTACCTGGTGGGAAAGGTCACGTGAGAGTTCTGTATCCTTGATGCATGTAACGTATGTACACAATGATGTCATGAGGTTTTTGTACATTTGCTTGGAACTATGACCTCACACCTCAATAGTGCCTACACCAGCATTGTCTGCGAGGAGCCTGTGGTTACCCTGGCGCTGAACTGCCTGACCACCATCTTCCCCAATCCTTGTCCTAATCCAGTGCTCTCTCCAATCCCAGACTTGGCTTCTGACCTCGATTGTATTGGCAGATGCCTACAAATTGGTAGGTGCATAGTGGTATGAGCAAGGAAGTCAGTGCACATGTTGTCTCCAAGCCAGAGTACTGTAGGTTTTATTGAAGATAACAGGATACAGGTAATATATGTTAGACAGCAGTCAATATGATAAGGTGTCAATCTCTCCTGGGCTAAGTACTGTACAGCACTGTGATGCTCCAATCAGTAGCGGATCTTGCCACGGCCAAGCAGGACTTTTGCCCGGGGCGCCGCCTTCCGGAGGGCGCCGGCGCCATCCGGAGGGCGCCGCACCATGGCAAGATCCGCTGCTGCTGTGGTGCCCCCCGCTGTCGCTGCCCGCTGTCCGCTGTGAAGGGAAAAAGAGGACCTTAACTGTAATGATGTGCGGTGCGCGTTGACGTCATCGCGCACCGCACATCAAAGGTCCTCTCCACGAAGGGAAACTAGATGCTACGCGTCTAGTTCCCTTCGTGGAGAGGACCTTTGCTGTGCGGTGCGCAATGACGTAATCGTGCACCGCACATCCTACTACAGTACAGGGGACGTAAATGACCACGCCCCCTGTATGAAGCTACGCCCCCTAATGCCGCCTGGGGCGCAAGAAGCCCCGGAACCGGCCCTGGCTCCAATAACAAAGTAACAGGTTTGGGTATATATGCAATCTCTTTTATAGGGCCAAGTAAACAACATGCACCTGCAGTCTAATCAGCCTGACCTTTAAGTCTGGTGACACAGACATGTGATGTTATTGTGGCTGATGAGTCATGCACAATAACACACAATTAAGAGACGGCTTGTAGCATTTAACCATTTAACTACATGTGAACAGATTGTGCCACCTTCTCAAGTCATCATCTTCAGCAAGTCTTGTGTTTCTGTTTTGCTGCCTGGATTTATTTCCTGGATCATCAGTTTGGATGCAATTTCCAGTCAGATTATATGTATTTATATAATCAAGCTGCATTGTTCAATTTCTTATTACCCTTGGATACGACACAGCTCTGCTCACAGCTCTGTACCATAACCTAGGACACAGGTTCTCAAACTCGGTCCTCAGGACCCCACACAGTGCATGTTTTGCAGGTCTCCTCACAGATCACAAGTGAAATAATTAGCTCCACCTGTGGATCTTTAAAAATGTGTCAGTGAGTAATTAATACACCTGTGCACTTGCTGGGTTACCTGCAAAACATGCACTGTGTGGGGTCCTGAGGACCGAGTTTGAGAACCACTGACCTAGGACAATGAAAATACACACTTCTGCCTTAATGGTATAAATCAGAGGTTCTCAAACTCGGTCCTCGGGGGCCCACACAGTGCATGTTTTGCAGGTAACCCAGCAGGTGCACAGGTGTATTAATTACTCACTGACACATTTTAAAAGGTCCACAGGTGGAGCTAATTATTTCACTTGCGATTCTGTGAGGAGACCTGCAAAACATGCACTGTGTGGGCCCCCGAGGACCGAGTTTGAGAACCTCTGGTATAAATGCATAGCTGAAAAGGTCAGAAAGCTAGACACAATTAAAATACTTCACAAAAGTTGGAGAGAGACATGTCCCAAGCAATCCCCCACATTTACATGACGGCAGAAGACCCCTTTTTGCGTTAAACATTTCGGGGACTCTTGTCTGCATTCTGCAGATTTGACCATGTTTCCATCTGTACAAATATAAATGAACTTTCTCAACTCTACTTACACTATTTCTACTTTCACCGTGTTATTAATTTAGATGTAAAATAACTAGCTGGACGGTGTGGGGACGGCTGACGGAGACTGGGACAGGAACAGCATCCGAGTCCAGAGCACAGCTGCTCATTTTAGGAGCATTAGTTGGTTATATTATTTAATGATCTCACGTTATCCTCTATCATCTCTGCTGTATCAACGACAGAGAAGAGTAATTTGCGAGGAGGCTTCTTTATATTTTGTCTCTGTAACGAGCCAACGCACAGAGCTACTGTAGTTCCAGCCGTGTATCTGACAGATCAGACCCATATGCGACCTCCAGGATTCCTCTTGTCGCTGAAATGAAACATGGCGAATCCTAACTATCACTACTAATGAGGGATTCTTCTGAAAGATTATTCCGATCAAATCTTCTATTAGTTCCGTGACTAGTGGCTAATCACCATGTAAACTGGTGCTTTATCAAACCTCTAAAATTAATCGCCATCCATCTCACAATCCCGGAAAACTCTGCATTGTGAAGTATAGAACCAGTATATGTATTAAACTGGGGTTTTCAAAATCACCATGCATCAAAAAAACATAACTTTACAGGTTTCACAGTGGAGATTGACTGAAAACCAGTGAGATGTTTGAGATTTCCCATTTATTTCAATGGACAATGCATTAGAATGAGAATATATTTTTTTTAGTGAAATAAATGGGAAAATGCTCCATTTAATAGATACATATTAAGTAAAATAAAGATGTCATACTGTTGTGGAGCTAAAAGTGCTAGCACTCCCTTTCAGCAGTGGCACACTGGAACACTTCCACAACAGTATTTAGTTGCTATGCCATTATTGTCAATGGAACTGGAGGACGGTAACTCTTCATCCAATCACAAGCAACAATCACATAAATACTGCTTGTGGTTGGCTTAGATTTGACCATTCATTTTAAATTGGTGCATTTTTATGAGTTTCTGAGCCAATGAAAATGCATTGCCAATTCACTTTAATGGGAAATTCTGCTATTTTGTCCAGCAGAGTAAAATATATGTAAGTCACTTGCTTTTATAAATAGTTTTTAATTAGATGTGACACTTTGGGGAAGTATACAATTTATTTATAACTTATTTTACATTTTGTACTAAATCACCATGTTGATTATTCCCCCTATATTCTTATTATATACTGTGGTAAAATACATTTGTCTTTTCTATGATAATGAGATTTTGTACAGTGGGGGCCATTCCGAGTTGTTCGCTCGCAAGCTGCTTTTAGCAGCTTTGCACACGCTAAGCCGCCGCCTACTGGGAGTGAATCTTAGCTTCTTAAAATTGCGAACGAAAGATTCGCAATATTGCGATAAGACATCTCTGTGCAGTTTCTGAGTAGCTCCAGACTTACTCGGCATCTGCGATCAGTTCAGTGCTTGTCGTTCCTGGTTTGACGTCACAAACACACCCAGCGTTCGCCCAGACACTCCTCCGTTTCTCCAGCCACTCCCGCGTTTTTTCACACACACCCATAAAACGGCCAGTTTCCGCCCAGAAACACCCACTTCCTGTCAATCACATTACGATCACCAGAACGAGGAAAAAAACGTGAGTAAAATTCCTAACTGCATAGCAAATTTACTTGGCGCAGTCGCAGTGCGGACATTGCGCATGCGCACTAAGCGGAAAATCGCTGCGATGCGAAGAAATTTACCGAGCGAACAACTCGGAATGACCCCCAGTATCCCTGTTTTTTGGAACTGACTGGATGGTACACGGAACAATAAGTTTGTTGATATATTAAGGGTCTTACTATTCTAGTATTTGTTTGACTTGTTTTTATTGTGTTTTGAATTGTAATTTGTGATATGGATAAATCCAAACATTAGTCATACTGTACTCCCAAACCATCTTGGTTTTGCCAGGACAGTCCTGCTTTTCAGTCACTGTCCCGTTGGCCCACCTGCAGGCTGCGGTATTCCGCGGGCGGGTGGGAGACACTCTGTCACTACTGCTCCGTAGGGCAGCGATAGCGCACATATAAAGGGCCTAATTCACACCTAATCGCTCGCTAGGGGTTTTTTGCACTGCTGCAATCAGATAGTCGCCGCCTATGGGGGAGTGTATTTTCGCTTTGCAAGTGTGCGAACGCTGTGCAGCCGAGCGGTACAAAAAAGTTTTGTGCAGTCTCTGAGTAGCTCAGAACTTACTCAGCCGCTGCGATCACTTCAGCCTGTTCTTGTCCGGAATTGACGTCAGACACCCGCTCTGCAAACGCTTGGACACGCCTGCGTTTTTCCAACCACTCCCAGAAAACGGTCAGTTGCCACCCACAAATGTCTTCTTCCTGTCACTCCCCATTGCGATCGGCTGTGCAAATGGATTCTTCATTAAATCCATCGCCCAGCAACAATCCGCTTTGTACCCGTGCGACGCGCCTGCGCATTGCGGTGCACACACATGCGCAGTTCTGGCCTGATCGCAGCGCTGCGAAAAAACCTAGCGTGCGATCAGGTTTGAATGACCCCAAAGTCCGACCTAGAATTTAATAATGTTGGGAGGTATTCATAAGCAGTGATCATCATAGTGCATTGTGGGACAGTTTTACAAATAAAGTAAATATGGGGTCTTTCCAAATCTACAGGTTTTATGCAGATAAATACCGGGTGTTTATAGGCTTTATTTCAGAAATACAATATATCTTGTAATACTAATAACACCCACATAATGAACAACTATTATACTTCTTAAATATACACGACGTCTGATTTAACCTGAAGATCTACAGCTGCCTTATGTATTGTGGCTTTTCAGGAATTGTGGAACTACAAGTTACAGCATGCCATGATGTCCTGTTTCTGTTGAACCCTTCACTTTCTGATCACCCCTCCCCCATTAGCATAATAGGGAAAGGATTCTCGCTACACATCTAGGTCAGTGATTTGGGTAATGGGACAGACTTTCACAGCAATATGGCACTATACAGTGAGCAACTCTGAATAGTTTCTTGTGTAAATAGCTGTACTGAGACTAATTTACTACTTCTAGCTTAGCAATTAGTTACTTACATGTACCCTCTTTCTATCTAGGCTTTGACCCTGTAACTACACGATCAACACTCAATGCATGGATGGGAGACAGTATGAGAGCAGCTCTGTGCATTGGAATTGCGGAGTCAATAACAATACTGAAATACTGTAGATACTGTGGAAAAGGACATCATCTACCAATTTAGGACTATTGTTCTTTGTGCCTATATACAGGGGCCATTCTGTGTCCCACACTCAGCCTGCGATTAAATATCTCACATGTATCCAGGAACCATTTCACCTTTATTCAGATTGACAAACAAATGTGTCAATTTCTAACTCCTAAGCTATGTGGAAGCCAAGCAATGTCCTTATGTTTATTATTTTCCAGAAAGGAGATATACACTGTATATACTCTGGAGAGTAGACTGGAGGGGGCTACATGGGGCTGGGAGCAGATTGCACTGTATACTGTGTATGTACAATATAGGCCATTGCTTAATAATGTAAGAAAACGTGTTAACATATATTAAAGAGATTTATTCAAATGTTGTTTACTATAATTAATATTTAATTATATTCAGTGAATCAGTCTACAATTGTCCTGGTTATATAACTGTAAGACACGGCAAAGTGTCCATTTTATGCCATCAGAATACTCCAGGTGCCCCTTATCGAGTATGTCATCAGAATACTCCAGGTGCCCCTTATACAGTATGCTATCAGAATCCTCCAGGTGCCCCTTATACAGTATGCTATCAGAATCCTCCTGGTGTCCCTTATACAGTATGCTATCACAATCCTCCTGGTGCCCCTTATCCAGTATGCCATCAGAATACTCTAGGTGCCCCTTATCCAGTATGTCATCAGAATACTCCAGGCGCCCCTTACACAGTATGCCATCAGAATCCTCCAGGTGTGCCTTATACAGTATGCCATCAGAATACTCCAGGTGCTCCTTATCCAGTATGCTATCAAAATACTCCAGGTGCCCCTTATACAGTATGCCATCAGAATACTCCAGGCGCCCATTATCCAGTATGCCATCAGAATACTCCAGGCGCCCCTTATACAGTATGCTATCAAAATACTCCAGGTGACCCTTATACAGTATGCCATCAGAATACTCCAGGTGCCCTTATCCAGTATGCCATCAGAATTCTCCAGGTGCCCCTTATACAGTATGCCGAATACTCCAGCTGCCCATTATCCAGTATGCCATCAGAATACTCCAGGCGCCCCTTATCCAGTATGCCATCAAAAAACCCAGATGTCCCTTATAGAGTATGCCATCAGAATACTCCAGGTGCCCCTTATCCAGTATGCCATCAGAATACTCCAGGTGCCCCTTATCCAGTATGCCATCAGTATACTCCAGGCGCCCCTTATCCAGTATGCCATCAAAAAACCCAGATGCCCCTTATACAGTATGCCATCAGAATGCTCCAGTGCCCCTTATCCAGTATGCCATCAGAATGCTCCAGGTGCCCCTTATCCAGTATGCCATCAGTATACTTCAGGTGCCCCTTATACAGTATGCCATCAGAATGCTCAAGTGCCCCTTATCCAGTATGCCATCAGAATACTTCAGGTGCCCCTTATACAGTATGCTATCAGAATCCTCCAGGTGCCCCTTATCCAGTATGCCATCAGAATACTCCAGGTGCCCCTTATACACTATACCATCAGAATGCTCCAGATGCCCCTTATACAGTATGCCATCAGAATACTCCAGGTGTCCCTTATCCAGTATGCCATCAGAATACTCCAGGTGCCCCTTATACACTATACCATCAGAATACTCCAGGTGCCCCTTATCCAGTATGCCATCAGAATACTCCAGGTGTCCCTTATATAGTATACCATCAAAATCCTCCAGGTGCCCCTTATACAGTATGCCATCAGAATACTCCAGGTGCCCCTTATACACTATACCATCAGAATACTCCAGGTGCCCCTTATACAGTATGCCATCAGAATCCTCCTGGTGTCCCTTTTCCAGTATGCCATCAGAATCCTCCAGGTGCCCCTTATACAGTATGCTATCAGAATCCTCCTGGTGTCCCTTATACAGTATGCTATCAGAATCCTCCTGGTGTCCCTAATACAGTATGCCATCAGAATACTCCAGGTGTCCCTTATACAGTATGCTTTCAGAATCCTCCAGGTGTCCCTTTTTATAGTATGCTATCAGAATCCTCCAGGTGTCCCTTATACAGTATGCCATCAGAATACTCCAGGTGCCCCTTATACAGTATGCCATCAGAATCCTCCTGGTGTCCCTTTTCCAGTAGGCCATCAGAATCCTCCAGGTGCCCTTATACAGTATGCCATCAGAATACTCCAGGTGCCCCTTATAAAGTATGCCATCAGAATCCTCCTGGTGTCCCTTATACAGTAGGCTATCAGAATACGCCAGGTGCCCCTTATCCAGTATGCCATCAGAATGCTCCAGGTGCCCCTTATACAGTATGCCATCAGAATACTCCAGGTGCCCCTTATACAGTATGCCATCAGAATACTCTAGGTGTCCCTTATCCAGTATGCCATCAGAATACTCCAGGTGTCCCTTATACAGTATGCTTTCAGAATCCTCCAGGTGTCCCTTTTTATAGTATGCTATCAGAATCCTCCAGGTGTCCCTTATACAGTATGCCATCAGAATACTCCAGGTGCCCCTTATACAGTATGCTATCAGAATCCTCCAGGTGTCCCTTATACAGTATGCTATCAGAATCCTATACAGTATGCCATCAGAATACTCCAGGTGCCCCATACACAGTATGCCATCAGAATACTCCAGGTGCCCCTTATCCAGTATGCCATCAGAATACTCCAGGTGCCCCTTATACTGTATGCCATCAGAATACTCCAGGTGTCCCTTATACAGTATGCCATCAGAATACTCCAGGTGCCCCTTATCCAGTATGCCATCAAAACCCCCCAGATGTCCCTTATAGAGTATGCCATCAGAATACTCCAGGTGCCCCTTATACAGTATGCCATCAAAATACCCCAGATGCCCCTTATACAGTATGCCATCAGAATATTCCAGGTGCCCATTATACTGTATGCAATCAGAATACTCCAGGTGCCCATTATACTGTATGCAATCAGAATACTCCAGGTGTGTCACAACTGAGGGCCTGAGCTGACGGGAGGCAGCCTCAGTTGTAGGGGCTGAGATGTACCGGAACCTGGGAGGTTGTATCAGACCCCTGGACATGTAAGTAACATGAATAATAACTGCCCGAAGGCGTGACCACGACAACTTGGATAAAAGTCAATGATGTTTATTATGACAACTCCGCAACACAGCAGCAGTAAAAGAAAACGTAAAAGTCAGCAAAGAATAAATACAGTTCCTGGGTACTACAGGATGGCAGGAGCCACAGGGCACTGGTAGTGTGAGATAGTTCTTATGATCTTCTAGATGGAAAGTCCTTACCAGGCCCGACTGTAGCAATGGAGATAACCCAGGATTGTGCCAGCTGGTGTTCCAGGGAAAGCTGGGTTGCTGAAGATAAAACAGCTGCTGTGGATACTGGCTGGAACCAGACTGTTGTTAGCACGGAGTGGATACTGGCTGGAACCAGTTAAATAATAAATGAACTTGGGAGCGATGAAATATGAACTGAAATGTAGAACTTGAGAGCGGAGAAATAATAATACCGGTGGAGAGTGGTAAAGTGTAGAAAGGACACCGGCCCTTTAAGGGAAGCTGTACTCTGCTGGAAGCTGAGCTGGAAGCAGGTAATGTTGTAGCTGGAAACAGATGAATCCACAATGGATTGGAGAGTCAGGCTACACCGCAGGTGGAATGCTGGTGCGGGTCTCTATGGTGGAAGTCTTGAGACAGGAGCTGGAACCTGGAAGACAATCACAGGAGAGAGACAAACAGGAACTAGGTTTGACAACCAAAGCACTGACGCCTTCCTTGCTCAGGCACAGTGTATTTATACCTGCAGCAAGGAAGGGATTGGCTAGGCAATTATGCAGATTAACAATACTGACAACAGATTGGAGGAAATGATCAGCTGACAGAATCCAAGATGGCTGCGCCCATGCAGACACTTGGAGGGAAGTTTGGTTTGTAATCCATGTGGTAATGAAAACAGTAATGGCGGCGCCGGCCACTGGAGATAGGAGACGCCAGGCTGACAAGTGCACATCCAACCACGCGGACACAGCGGAGGCCGCGGCTGACGTAATCGCCACTCTGACACTCTGCATGCAGAAGCTCAGGGACGGCGGCGGAGGCCGCGGGAGACGCCATGCCAGATGTAATAAGGCGTTACTGTGACAGCGTCTCAGAGAGACAGGAGAGGATGCAGGAATGTGAACATTAGGATAACAGATGGGATCCGGTCCTGGAGCGCTGAGCCAGCCTTAGGAGGCATCTGATGGGTAAGAAATGGCGTCCAGATACCCGGATCGTGACAAGGTGTCCCTTATCCAGTATGCCATCAGAATACTCCAGGTGTCCCTTATCCAGTATGCCATCAGAATACTCCAGGTGTCCCTTATACAGTATACCATCAGAATACTCCAGTGCTCCTTATACAGTATGCCATCAGAATGCTCCAGGTGCCCCTTATACAGTATGCCATCAGAATACTCCAGTGCTCCTTATACAGCATGCCATCAGAATACTCCAGGTGTCCCTTATACAGTATGCCATCAGAATACGCCAGTGCTCCTTATACAGTATGCCATCAGAATACTCCAGGTGTCCAATATATAGTATGCTCTCAGAATACTCCAGGTGTCCTTATATAGTATGCCATCAGAATACTCGAGGTGTCCCTTATCCAGTATGCCATCAGAATACTCCAGGTGCCCCTTATCCAGTATGCCATCAGAATGCTCCAGGTGCCCATTATACTGTATGCAATCAGAATACTCCAGGTGTCCCTTATCCAGTATGCCATCAGAATACTCCAGGTGTCCCTTATACATTATGCCATCAGAATACTCCAGGTGTCCCTTATACAGTATGCCATCAGAATACTCCAGTGCTCCTTATACAGTATGCCATCAGAATGCTCCAGGTGCCCCTTATACAGAATGCCATCAGAATGCTCCAGGTGCCCATTATACTGTATGCAATCAGAATACTCCAGGTGTCCCTTATCCAGTATGCCATCAGAATACTCCAGGTGTCCCTTATCCAGTATGCCATCAGAATACTCCAGGTGTCCCTTATACAGTATACCATCAGAATACTCCAGTGCTCCTTATACAGTATGCCATCAGAATACTCCAGGTGCCCCTTATACAGAATGCCATCAGAATGCTCCAGGTGCCCATTATACTGTATGTAATCAGAATACTCCAGGTGTCCCTTATCCAGTATGCCATCAGAATACTCCAGGTGTCCCTTATCCAGTATGCCATCAGAATACTCCAGGTGCCCCTTATCCAGTATGCCATCAGAATACTCCAGGTGTCCCTTATACAGTATGCTTTCAGAATCCTCCAGGTGTCCCTTTTTATAGTATGCTATCAGAATCCTCCAGGTGTCCCTTATACAGTATGCCATCAGAATACTCCAGGTGCCCCTTATACAGTATGCTATCAGAATCCTCCAGGTGTCCCTTATACAGTATGCTATCAGAATCCTATACAGTATGCCATCAGAATACTCCAGGTGCCCCATACACAGTATGCCATCAGAATACTCCAGGTGCCCCTTATCCAGTATGCCATCAGAATACTCCAGGTGCCCCTTATACTGTATGCCATCAGAATACTCCAGGTGTCCCTTATATAGTATACCATCAAAATCCTCCAGGTGCCCCTTATCCAGTATGCCATCAAAAACCCCCAGATGTCCCTTATAGAGTATGCTCTCAGAATACTCCAGGTGTCCTTATATAGTATGCCATCAGAATACTCGAGGTGTCCCTTATCCAGTATGCCATCAGAATACTCCAGGTGCCCCTTATCCAGTATGCCATCAGAATGCTCCAGGTGCCCATTATACTGTATGCAATCAGAATACTCCAGGTGTCCCTTATCCAGTATGCCATCAGAATACTCCAGGTGTCCCTTATACATTATGCCATCAGAATACTCCAGGTGTCCCTTATACAGTATGCCATCAGAATACTCCAGTGCTCCTTATACAGTATGCCATCAGAATGCTCCAGGTGCCCCTTATACAGAATGCCATCAGAATGCTCCAGGTGCCCATTATACTGTATGCAATCAGAATACTCCAGGTGTCCCTTATCCAGTATGCCATCAGAATACTCCAGGTGTCCCTTATCCAGTATGCCATCAGAATACTCCAGGTGTCCCTTATACAGTATACCATCAGAATACTCCAGTGCTCCTTATACAGTATGCCATCAGAATACTCCAGGTGCCCCTTATACAGAATGCCATCAGAATGCTCCAGGTGCCCATTATACTGTATGCAATCAGAATACTCCAGGTGTCCCTTATCCAGTATGCCATCAGAATACTCCAGGTGTCCCTTATCCAGTATGCCATCAGAATACTCCAGGTGCCCCTTATCCAGTATGCCATCAGAATACTCCAGGTGTCCCTTATACAGTATGCTTTCAGAATCCTCCAGGTGTCCCTTTTTATAGTATGCTATCAGAATCCTCCAGGTGTCCCTTATACAGTATGCCATCAGAATACTCCAGGTGCCCCTTATACAGTATGCTATCAGAATCCTCCAGGTGTCCCTTATACAGTATGCTATCAGAATCCTATACAGTATGCCATCAGAATACTCCAGGTGCCCCATACACAGTATGCCATCAGAATACTCCAGGTGCCCCTTATCCAGTATGCCATCAGAATACTCCAGGTGCCCCTTATACTGTATGCCATCAGAATACTCCAGGTGTCCCTTATATAGTATACCATCAAAATCCTCCAGGTGCCCCTTATCCAGTATGCCATCAAAAACCCCCAGATGTCCCTTATAGAGTATGCCATCAGAATACTCCAGGTGCCCCTTATACAGTATGCCATCAAAATACCCCAGATGCCCCTTATACAGTATGCCATCAGAATATTCCAGGTGCCCCTTATACAGTATGCCATCAGAATACTCCAGGGGCCCCTTATACAGTATGCCATCAGAATGCTCCAGTGCCCCTTATCCAGTATGCCATCAGAATGCTCCAGGTGCCCCTTATACAGTATGCCATCAGAATGATCAAGTGCTCCTTATACAGTATGCTATCAGAATCCTCCAGGTGCCCCTTATACATTATGCCATCAGAATACTCCAGGTGTCCAATATATAGTATGCTCTCAGAATACTCCAGGTGTCCCTTATATAGTATGCCATCAGAATACTCGAGGTGTCCCTTATCCAGTATGCCATCAGAATACTCCAGGTGCCCCTTATCCAGTATGCCATCAGAATGCTCCAGGTGCCCATTATATAGTATGCCATCAGAATACTCCAGGTGTCCCTTATACAGTATGCTTTCAGAATCCTCCAGGTGTCCCTTTTTATAGTATGCTATCAGAATCCTCCAGGTGTCCCTTATACAGTATGCCATCAGAATACTCCAGGTGCCCCTTATACAGTATGCTATCAGAATCCTCCAGGTGTCCCTTATACAGTATGCTATCAGAATCCTATACAGTATGCCATCAGAATACTCCAGGTGCCCCATACACAGTATGCCATCAGAATACTCCAGGTGCCCCTTATCCAGTATGCCATCAGAATACTCCAGGTGCCCCTTATACAGTATGCCATCAGAATACTCCAGGTGCCCCTTATCCAGTATGCCATCAAAAACCCCCAGATGTCCCTTATAGAGTATGCCATCAGAATACTCCAGGTGCCCCTTATACAGTATGCCATCAAAATACCCCAGATGCCCCTTATACAGTATGCCATCAGAATATTCCAGGTGCCCCTTATACAGTATGCCATCAGAATACTCCAGGGGCCCCTTATACAGTATGCCATCAGAATGCTCCAGTGCCCCTTATCCAGTATGCCATCAGAATGCTCCAGGTGCCCCTTATACAGTATGCCATCAGAATGATCAAGTGCTCCTTATACAGTATGCTATCAGAATCCTCCAGGTGCCCCTTATACAGTATGCCATCAGAATACTCCAGGTGTCCAATATATAGTATGCTCTCAGAATACTCCAGGTGTCCCTTATATAGTATGCCATCAGAATACTCGAGGTGTCCCTTATCCAGTATGCCATCAGAATACTCCAGGTGCCCCTTATCCAGTATGCCATCAGAATGCTCCAGGTGCCCATTATACTGTATGCAATCAGAATACTCCAGGTGTCCCTTATCCAGTATGCCATCAGAATACTCCAGGTGTCCCTTATACATTATGCCATCAGAATACTCCAGGTGTCCCTTATACAGTATGCCATCAGAATACTCCAGTGCGCCTTATACAGTATGCCATCAGAATGCTCCAGGTGCCCCTTATACAGAATGCCATCAGAATGCTCCAGGTGCCCATTATACTGTATGCAATCAGAATACTCCAGGTGCCCATTATACTGTATGCAATCAGAATACTCCAGGTGTCCCTTATCCAGTATGCCATCAGAATACTCCAGGTGTCCCTTATCCAGTATGCCATCAGAATACTCCAGGTGTCCCTTATACAGTATACCATCAGAATACTCCAGTGCTCCTTATACAGTATGCCATCAGAATGCTCCAGGTGCCCCTTATACAGTATGCCATCAGAATACTCCAGTGCTCCTTATACAGTATGCCATCAGAATACTCCAGGTGTCCCTTATACAGTATGCCATCAGAATACTCCAGTGCTCCTTATACAGTATGCCATCAGAATACTCCAGGTGTCCAATATATAGTATGCTCTCAGAATACTCCAGGTGTCCCTTATATAGTATGCCATCAGAATACTCGAGGTGTCCCTTATCCAGTATGCCATCAGAATACTCCAGGTGCCCCTTATCCAGTATGCCATCAGAATGCTCCAGGTGCCCATTATACTGTATGCAATCAGAATACTCCAGGTGTCCCTTATCCAGTATGCCATCAGAATACTCCAGGTGTCCCTTATACATTATGCCATCAGAATACTCCAGGTGTCCCTTATACAGTATGCCATCAGAATACTCCAGTGCTCCTTATACAGTATGCCATCAGAATGCTCCAGGTGCCCCTTATACAGAATGCCATCAGAATGCTCCAGGTGCCCATTATACTGTATGCAATCAGAATACTCCAGGTGCCCATTATACTGTATGCAATCAGAATACTCCAGGTGTCCCTTATCCAGTATGCCATCAGAATACTCCAGGTGTCCCTTATCCAGTATGCCATCAGAATACTCCAGGTGTCCCTTATACAGTATACCATCAGAATACTCCAGTGCTCCTTATACAGTATGCCATCAGAATACTCCAGTGCTCCTTATACAGTATGCCATCAGAATACTCCAGGTGCCCCTTATACAGAATGCCATCAGAATGCTCCAGGTGCCCATTATACTGTATGCAATCAGAATACTCCAGGTGTCCCTTATCCAGTATGCCATCAGAATACTCCAGGTGTCCCTTATCCAGTATGCCATCAGAATACTCCAGGTGCCCCTTATCCAGTATGCCATCAGAATACTCCAGGTGTCCCTTATACAGTATGCCATCAGAATACTCCAGGTGCCCCTTATCCAGTATGCCTTCAGAATACTCCAGGTGTCCCTTATACAGTATGCCATCAGAATGCTCCAGGTGCCCATTATACTGTATGCAATCAGAATGCTCCAGGTGCCCATTATACTGTATGCAATCAGAATACTCCAGGTGTCCCTTATACAGTATGCCATCAGAATACTCCAGGTGCCCCTTATCAAGTATGCCATCAGAATACTCCAGGTGTCCCTTATACAGTATGCCATCAGAATACTCCAGGTGCCCTTATCCAGTTTGCCATCAGAATACTCCAGGTGTCGCTTATCCAGTATGCCATCAGAATACTCCAGGTGCCCATTATACTGTATGCTATCAGAATCCTCCAGGTGCCCCTTATACAGTATGCCATCAGAATCCTCCAGGTGCCTCTTATCCAGTATGCCATCAGAATACTCCAGGTGTCCCTTATACAGTATGCCATCAGAATACTCCAGTGCTTCTTTTTTTCAAAACAATGTTTATTGAAGAAAGGTAGAGATAGATGTACAAAATTCCATGTCTGGATTCATAGTGGAGAGGTACAAATAACAGAAATACGAGGTAGGTCAGGGTCATACAATAAAGTCTCGGTATGTGGAAAATACATGCATAATTACATATAGTACATGTAAGAATTTGGTAATAAATGATATCTATAGGATATATTCCACTCCTATTGCCTAGGGTTACCATTTTGCTTAGTGAAATGTGAGATCTGGTATTAAAGAGACATGAAGGTATCTAGTGGAAGTAAAGACTTGTAATAAGCCTCAGTATCTGACCATATAGACCTTTAGCAGCTGAGAGACCACTACAGACAAGGAGAAAGAAAACAGAAAGTGAAGAGATAATAACCCTTCTTCAAATAATTTTCTATTTTATAAAGAAGATTGGTTAGGTAGAAAAATCGAATTCGTATAGATTGTAGAGGGAAGAGAAATGAGAGGAGAAAGAAAGAAAAAGAGGGGGTGGGAGATGGAAGGGAAGGGGGGGGGGGGGGTGGACAAGACATGAAGACAGGACAACATACAGCATCGTTCTCTAAAGGGAAAACTATACCATAAGGTTGTCAGGTTGTATATATGTCCTGTGGACTGCGATAAGTAGACACTATTTACCGGCTCAACACATTTCAAACTTAGCATAGTTAATAACATTAATCAATCTGTCTATACAAATACCAAGTGGTGGGTTCGAAAATTTTCTGGATTCTGAGCTGAGTGGCATTATCAAAGCTTTGTATAACAGTTTCCCATTTCCCATAGAATCTAGGGGCCCCTGACTCTATATCCGGTACTAGAGCCTGTCGCTCGTAAAATATGTTGTTTAGCAGAGAGGTTCTCATTTCTGTAATAGATGGAGGTTGTCTGTGTAACCAATGGGTGAGGATTAATTTTTTAGCGATAGTGAGGATAACTGTCAGGGCAGGTATAATCTTCTGTTTGTGTGGTCCCAGGTCCCAATCTGAAAAGCAGTAAAATAGACATGCGGTAGGGAGCTTGGTGATTCGAACTGAAAAGATATCATTAACATGGTTTATCAGTTTGTCCCAGAAAGTTCTCATTTTCCTGCAGTCCCAGAAGTTATGATAGTATGTGGCCTCAGCCATCCCACATTTAAAACATCGACCCGTAGAGGCCAGGGTGAAATAGGAATGCTGTTTCGGGGAGATGTAGGCTCTATTTAAGAATTTGAGGTGCGTTTCCTGCAAAGCTGCGGATTTTAAATATTTAAATGTGGGGGACAGTTTGGACATAAGTACCGACATAGCCGGGAAATCAGGTATGTCCCGCTGCCAGCGCGAGTGGAGAGCACTTTGCAAGGGTGTTTTCCCTGAGTCTATGAGAATAGAATATAAATTACGCAGCCTATATCCTATGGTCAGATTAAAACGCAAGAGAGGGGTAAGAGGGTCAATGGCCGTATCAAGGGCCATTCCAGGTGGTAACGACTGTGCAAAATGACGGGATTGGAGGTACATATAAAATTGGGAGATGGGTAGACCATATCTATCTGATAATGCAGAGAAAGAGTAGATCTTACCCCCAGGGTCAAAGATATCTCGAATGCACGAGATGCCCTTCTCTTTCCACGTCAAGTAAGCACGGCCGTCCAAACCAGGAGGAAATTGTGGGTTGCCCCAAAAGGTGGTATAAGGGGAGTTAGAGGAATTCCTGTGCAATCGTTTATTGATAGATTTCCAGGCTTTATAAGTGTCATGAAAGAGTATGTTGGATTTTATATGGGAAGGAATCAGTGAGGTAGGTGCATGAAGGAGAGCAGCTGGGGAGAAAGGATGGAAAAGGTGTTCCTCTATGTTGGGGAGAGTATATACGGAACCACCAGAAAACCAATCCACCATGTATCGATACATAGCTGCATTTGAAAAAGCAGAGATGTCTGGCATCCCAAAACCACCCTCCGGCCTCGGCAGTCGCAAAATATGGCGGGATACCCTAGATTTCTTTTTTGCCCAGATAAATCTTGTAAACAGGGAGTCAAATCGTTGGATATCTGACTTGGAAAGTTGCAAGGGAAGCATTTGGAGGACATAGGATAATTTGGGGAAAATAAAGCTTTTAATAACCACTACCCTACCAGACAATGATAGAGGTAAATCCATCCATCCGTTCAATAATTTCTCCGCTGAGGAGTATATCTGGTGGAAATTAGCAGAGTATAGGGCGTCCAGATTAGGGGGAATCATGATGCCTAAGTATTTAAGTGGAGAGCGGCAAATTGTGAATTGTGTCAGCGTGGGGGATAGAAGGTTTGTGGAGTGACCAGGGCCTAGAGGGAGGAGGCGTGACTTGTCATAGTTCACGCGAAATCCCGAGAAAGAGCTAAAATTATCTATAATGTGCTTTATAGCAGGGATGGAAAATTGGGGGTTAGAGATAAATAAAAGCATGTCATCGGCAAATAGACTGAGTTTCACTTCAGTCGACCCAACGACAATACCAGTATATTCTAGAGACATGCGCAGTGCAGTGGCTAGGGGTTCTATAGCTATAGCAAATAGAAGAGGTGAAAGGGGGCAACCTTGTCTGGTCCCTCTATGGAGGGGGATGGGAGAGGACATATAATTGTTAGAGAGGATTTGAGAGGAAGAGTCATGATAGAGAAGACGTACTGCATGGATGAAGGCCTCCGGGAATCCAAACCTGTGCATGGTGTCAAAAAGGTGATCCCATGTGACTAGGTCAAAAGCCTTCTCAGCATCAAGGTAGAGAAGGGCATAGGGGTTCTGGTCTCCCGAGGTCTCCAACCACTGCATGACAGTCAGTATCTTACGCACATTCACCGTAGAGTGGCGCCCCCAAATAAACCCTGTCTGGTCTTCCTGGACCAGAGAGGGCAAGAGAAGCTTTACCCGGTCTGCCAAGATCTTGGTATATATCTTGTAATCCGTATTCAATAAGGATATAGGTCTATATGAACTGGGAAGCAGGGGGTTTCTCCCTGGTTTATGGAGGATTTTTAGAATCGCAGCGTTGAAGTATAGTGGAGGAGGTGTTCCGGACAACAGCAAGTTGAATAGTTTACAAAGGGGTTTGACCAATTGAGGGGCCAGTATTTTATAGTATTCATTGGTTAGACCGTCAGGTCCAGGGGTTTTGTTTGGTTTCAAACAGTGAATTGCATGGAGCACCTCCTTCTCAGTAATGGGGTTCAGTAGGGGTTGGGATGAGGTAGAAGATAGAGAGGGAAGCGTAAGGGAAGACCAGAAAGAGTGTTGTTGTTGGTAATCAATAGAGGGTTCAGAATATAGTGAGGAATAAAAAGACTGCAGAACCTCAGACACCTGGTCACAATCATGTACCACAGTGCCGTCAGCCCTAGTTAGAGCATGGATAAGTGTTGGGGGATGTTGACCTTTCAGGAGATTTGAAAGCAATCGACTAGATCGATTGCCGAATTTATGAAATCTACATTGAGACATAAATGTTAATTTAGATTCGGTTTGGGTTAAGAGTTTGTCAAAAAGGGATTTCTGTTCATGGTAGAGTTTTCTGGTAATTGGGGTGGGGGACTGCGTGAACGCTTGGTAGGCGTCAGTAAGTTTAGATTGAGCATCAAGGTACAGAGCTTGTGTGTCTTTCTTATGTTTGGAGGTGAAGGAGATGATAGCACCTCTTAGTACTGTCTTAGACGTCTGCCAGAACAGGAGCGGTGATTCCTTCTCTGCAGTTATATTACAATGTGTGAAGTCAGCCGATGATGCCTCCAGCATATTTCTAAATTGAATGGAATTGGTCAGGTGGGATGGGAAGCGCCATTGTCTGACAGGGCCTCTATTGGGGAAGGTGGCGAGAGCCATCCAGCAGACCGCATGATCCGACAAGGACACCGGTTCAATTTCAGAAGTTTGCACCCTGGTAAACATAGAAGCCGAGATGAGCAGATAATCGATTCTCGACAGTGTACCATGAGCAGCCGATAAACAAGTGTATTCACGGTCGACTGGATGACAGGCTCGCCACACGTCCACCAAGTGCAGCTGTGACATTAGATATGGTAAACCATATTTGGGAGTATAACGGCTAGATCTGGATTTGGTGTTCCTATCAAGAGCATTGGATACAGTAGAGTTAAAGTCACCTGCGAGTATCACCTGTTTATGAGAGTGTGGGTGCAGTTTAGCGGCAATGGACAGAAAAAAGGGTTGGGGATCGATATTGGGGGCGTATACATTACACAGTAGAAAGCGTGAGTCATCTAGAGTGGCGTCTACAATGAGGTATCTGCCTTCAGTATCAGATTGGGAGGAGTGAAGGTCTACTTGGACGGAGCGTCTAATCAAAATGAGTACCCCACGGGCCTTGGCAGTAAATGGGGCGGACGCCAGCACTCTCCAGCCCAGGCAATTGAGCTTGTCAATCTCAGGGGGAAGGAGATGAGACTCCTGGAGGAATGCAACATCTACATGTAGTTTAGATAAGTAAAGTAGGATTTTCTTCCTCTTTATGGGGGAGTGGAAGCCACCTACATTATATGTGCAAATTTTTAAACTGGTCATCATTCTGCTGAAGAAAGGTATGGTTCATGGCAATAAATAAAGCCGATAATATCATATCCACAAAATACATTGCTATCATAGACATAGAAAACCAACAGGACAAGACACAGAGAGGAGAGAACAATGGGTAGAAAAAGTGGGGGAAAGTAAAGCAAAGGATCCAGAAAAGAATGGATCAAAGGATTAGCATCAAAAGTGCACTTCAGGTACAAAGATAATCTAAATTGACCTATAGTTCGCCAATTGGAGAACCAGATAAGAACTCCAGGCTTGCCCCAGCCCTGGTACTGAGAAATAATAAGCATAGCTTATATATGGCATAAACAAAACATAACTTAGAATAATATGTGGAAAACTTTAGGTGGAAGGCGCCTTAAAAGAAGGATCCCATTCAGAATGGGATTAATGATGAAATGGCACCCGCCATAGCATTTACGCCGGTAAGAGAGGCGTCTCCTCCCACCAATAATTTCAAGAACTTCTAGCGATTAACAGCTATAACATAAACAGATATATCAAAGTAAATAAGAATTTACTTACCGATAATTCTATTTCTCTGAGTCCGTAGTGGATGCTGGGGTTCCTGAAAGGACCATGGGGAATAGCGGCTCCGCAGGAGACAGGGCACAAAAAGTAAAGCTTTAGGATCAGGTGGTGTGCACTGGCTCCTCCCCCTATGACCCTCCTCCAAGCCTCAGTTAGGTACTGTGCCCGGACGAGCGTACACAATAAGGAAGGATTTATGAATCCCGGGTAAGACTCATACCAGCCACACCAATCACACTGTACAACCTGTGATCTGAACCCAGTTAACAGTATGATAACAGCGGAGCCTCTGAAAAGATGGCTCACAACAATAATAACCCGATTTTTGTAACTATGTACAAGTAATGCAGATAATCCGCACTTGGGATGGGCGCCCAGCATCCACTACGGACTCCGAGAAATAGAATTATCGGTAAGTAAATTCTTATTTTCTCTATCGTCCTAGTGGATGCTGGGGTTCCTGAAAGGACCATGGGGATTATACCAAAGCTCCCAAACGGGCGGGAGAGTGCGGATGACTCTGCAGCACCGAATGAGAGAACTCCAGGTCCTCCTTAGCCAGGGTATCAAATTTGTAGGATTTTACAAACGTGTTTGCCCCTGATTAAATAGCCGCTCGGCAAAGTTGTAAAGCCGAGACCCCTCGGGCAGCAAGCTGAATTGTATTACACATCCAACTAGCAAAGTCTGCTTAAAAGCAAGAGCACCCAGTTTGTTGGGTGCATACAGGATAACAGCAAGTCAGTTCTCCTGACTTCAGCCGTCCTGGAACCTATATTTTCAGGGCCCTGACCACATCTAGCAACTTGGAGTCCTCCAAGTCCCTAGTAGGCGCAAGACACCACAATAAGCTGGTTCAGGTTAAACACTGACACCACCTTAGGGAGAGAACTGGGGACGAGTCCGCAGCTCTGCCCTGTCCGAATGGACAAACAGATATGGGCTTTTTTGAGAAAAAAACCACCAATTTGACACTCGCCTGGTCCAGGCCAGGTCCAAGAGCATGTTCACTTTTCATGTGAGATGCTTCAAATCCACAGATTTGACTGGTTTTAAACCAATGTGTTTTGAGGAATCCCAGAACTACGTTGAGATCCCACAGTGCCACTGGAGGCACAAAAGGGGGTTGTATATGCAATACTCCCTTGACAAACTTCTGGACTTCAGGAACTGAAGCCAATTCTTTCTGGAAGAAAAATCGACAGGGCCGAAATTTGAACCTTAATGGACCCCAATTTGAGGCCCATAGACACTCCTGTTTGCAAGAAATGCAGGAATCGACCGAGTTGAGATTTCTTCGTGGAGCCTTCCTGGCCTCACACCACGCAACATATTTTCGCCACATGTGGTGATAATGTTGTGCGGTCACCTCCTTTCTGGCTTTGACCAGGGTAGGAATGACCTCTTCCTGAATGCCTTTTCCCTTAGGATCCGGCGTTCCACCGCCATGCCGTCAAACGCAGCTGCGGTAAGTCTTGGAACAGACAAGGTACTTGCTGAAACAAGTCCCTTCTTAGCGGCAGAGGCCATAAGTCCTCTGTGAGCATCTCTTGAAGTTCCGGGTACCAAGTCCTTCTTGGCCAATCCGGAGCCATGAGTATAGTTCTTACTCCTCTACGTCTTATAATTCTCAGTACCTTAGGTATGAAAAGCAGAGGATGGAACACATACACCGACTGGTACACCCACGGTGTTACCAGAAAAGTCCACAGCTATTGCCTGAGGGTCTCTTAACCTGGCGCAATACCTGTCCCGTTTTTTGTTCAGACGGGACGCCATCATGTCCACCTTTGGTAATTCCCAACGGTTTACAATTATGTGGAAAACTTCCCCATGAAGTTCCCACTCTGCCGGGTGGAGGACGTGCCTACTGAGGAAGTCTGCTTCCCAGTTTCCATTCCCGGAATGAAAAACTGCTGACAGTGCTATCACATGATTTTCCGCCCAGCGAAAAGTCCTTGCAGTTTTTGCCACTGCCCTCCTGCTTCTTGTGCCGCCCTGTCTATTTACGTGGGCGACTGCCGTGATGTTCTATCCCACTGGATCAATACCGGCTGACCTTGAAGCAGAGGTCTTGCTAAGCTTAGAGCATTATAAATTTACCCTTAGCTATATTTATGTGGAGAAAAATCTCCAGACTTGATCACACTCCCTGGAAATTTTTTCCTTGTGTGACTGCTCCCCAGCCTCTCGGGCTGGCCTCCGTGGTCACCAACATCCAAAACTGAATGCCGAATCTGCGGCCCTCTAGAAGATGAGCACTCTGTAACCACCACAGGAGAGACACCCTTGTCCTTGGATATAGGGTTATCCGCTGATGCATCTGAAGATGCGATCCGGACCATTTGTCCAGCAGATCCCACTGAAAAGTTCTTGCATGAAATCTGCCGACTGGAATTGCTTCGAAGGAAGTCACCATTTTTTTTACCATGGCCCTTGTGCAATGATGCACTGATTTTAGGAGGTTCCTGACTAGCTCGGATAACTCCCTGGCTTTCTCTTCCGGGAGAAACACCTTTTTCTGGACTGTGTCCAGAATCATCCCTAAGCACAGGAGACTTGTTGTCGGGATCAGCTGCGATTTTGGAATCTTTAGAATCCACCCCTGCTGTTGTAACAGTATCCGAGATAGTGCTACTCCGACCTCCAACTGTTCCCTGGACTTTGCCCTTATCAGGAGATCGTCCAAGTAAGGGATAATTAAGACGCCTTTTCTTCGAAGAAGAACCATCATTTCGGCCATTACCTTGGTAAAGACCCGGGGTGCCGTAGACAATCCAAACGGCAGCGTCTGAAACTGATAGTGACAGTTTTATACCACGAACCTGAGGTACCCTTAGTGATAAGGGCAAATTTGGGACATGGAGGTAAGCATCCCTGATGTCTTGGGACACCAGATAGTCCCCTTCTTCCCGGTTCGTTATCACTGCTCTGAGTGACTCCATCTTGATTTGAACCTTTGTAAGTGTTCAAAATTTTTTTTAGATTTAGAATAGGTCTCACCTAGCCTTCTGGCTTCAGTACCACAATATAGTGTGGAATAATACCCCTTTTCTTGTTGTAGGAGGGGTAATTTTAATTATCACCTGCTGGGAATACAGCTCGTGAATTTTTTCCCATACTGCCTCCTTGTCGGAGGGAGACCTTGGTAAAGCAGCCTTCAGGAGCCTGCGCAGGGGAAACGTCTCGACATTCCAAACTGTACCCCTGGAATACTACTTGTAGGATCCAGGGGTCCTATACGGTCTCAGCGTCATGCTGAGAGCTTGTCAGAAGCGGTGGAACGCTTCTGTTCCTGGGAATGGGCTGCCTGCTGCAGTCTTCTTCCCTTTCCTCTATCCCTGGGCAGATATGACTCTTATAGGGACGAAAGGACTGAAGCTGAAAAGACGGTGTCTTTTTCTGCAGATGTGACTTAGGGTAAAAACGGTGGATTTTCCAGCAGTTGCCGTGGCCACCAGGTCCGATGGACCGACCCCAAATAACTCCTCTTCCTTTATACGGCAATACACCTTTGTGCCGTTTGGAATCTGCATCACCTGACCACTGTCGTGTCCATAAACATCTTCTGGCAGATATGGACATCGCACTTACTCTTGATGCCAGAGTGCAAATATCCCTCTGTGCATCTCGCATATATAGAAATACATCCTTTAAATGCTCTATAGTCAATAAAATACTGTCCCTGTCAAGGGTATCAATATTTTTAGTCAGGGAATCCGACCAAGCCACCCCAGCTCTGCACATCCAGGCTGAGGCGATCGCTGGTCGCAGTATAACACCAGTATGTGTGTATATACTTTTTATGATATTTTTCCAGCCTCCTGTCAGCTGGCTCCTTGAGGACGGCCCTATCTATAGACGGTACCGCCACTTGTTCTGATAAGCGTGTGAGCGCCTTATCCACCCTAAGGGGTGTTTCCCAACGCGCCCTAACTTCTGGCGGGAAAGGGTATACCGCCCATATTTTCTATCGGGGGGAACCCACGCATCATCACACACTTCATTTAATTTATCTGATTCAGGAAAAACTACGGTAGTTTTTTCACATCCCACATAATACCCTCTTTTGTGGTACTTGTAGTATCAGAAATATGTAACACCTCCTTCATTGCCCTTAACGTGTGGCCCTAATAAGGAATACGTTTGTTTATTCACCGTCGACACTGGATTCAGTGTCCCTGTCTGTGTCTGTGTCGACCGACTAAAGTAAACGGGCGTTTTAAAACCCCTGACGGTGTTTTTGAGACGTCTGGACCGGTACTAATTGTTTGTCGGCCGTCTCATGTCGTCAACCGACCTTGGCTCGTGTTGACATTATCACGTAATTCCCTAAATAAGCCATCCATTCTGGTGTCGACTCCCTAGAGAGTGACATCACCATTACAGGCAATTGCTCCGCCTCCTCACCAACATCGTCCTCATACATGTCGACACACACGTACCGACACACAGCACACACACAGGGAATGCTCTGATAGAGGACAGGACCCACTAGCCCTTTGGAGAGACAGAGGGAGAGTTTGCCAGCACACACCAAAAACGCTATAATTATATAGGGACAACCTTATATAAGTGTTTTCCCTTATAGCATCTTTTTTATAGATTTCTAACGCCAAATTAGTGCCCCCCCTCTCTGTTTTAACCCTGTTTCTGTAGTGCAGTGCAGGGGAGAGCCTGGGCGCCTTCCCTCCAGCCTTTCTGTGAGGGAAAATGGCGCTGTGTGCTGAGGAGATAGGCCCCGCCCCTTTTTCGGCGGCCTCGTCTCCCGCTCTTAACGGATTCTGGCAGGGGTTAAATATCTCCATATAGCCCCCGGAGGCTATATGTGAGGTATTTTTAGCCAAAAAAGGTTTTCATTTGCCTCCCAGGGCGCCCCCCTCCCAGCGCCCTGCACCCTCAGTGACTGCCGTGTGAAGTGTGCTGAGAGGAAAATGGCGCACAGCTGCAGTGCTGTGCGCTACCTTAAGAAGACTGAGGAGTCTTCTGCCGCCGATTCTGGACCTCTTCTCGTTTCAGCATCTGCAAGGGGGCCGGCGGCGAGGCTCCGGTGACCATCCAGGCTGTACCTGTGATCGTCCCTCTGGAGCTAATGTCCAGTAGCCAAGAAGCCAATCCATCCTGCACGCAGGTGAGTTCACTTCTTCTCCCCTAAGTCCCTCGTTGCAGTGATCCTGTTGCCAGCAGGACTCACTGTAAAATAAAAAACCTAAGCTAAACTTTTCTAAGCAGCTCTTTAGGAGAGCCACCTAGATTGCACCCTTCTCGGCCGGGCACAAAAATCTAACTGAGGCTTGGAGGAGGGTCATAGGGGGAGGAGCCAGTGCACACCACCTGATCCTAAAGCTTTACTTTTTGTGCCCTGTCTCCTGCGGAGCCGCTATTCCCCATGGTCCTTTCAGGAACCCCAGCATCCACTAGGACGATAGAGAAATAGAGTAATCGCCAGTAAAGGAGGAGATAACCACGCTAAGGAATTTTATAGCCGTGGTTAGCAGTCAGGAGTCGAGTCCGTTGAGGGCTGGCGCAGTGAGGAACGGCCGTTCTCCTCTTCCAGTAGATATGCTTCCGCATCAGCCACGGTGGAGAAGTCTGTAAATGAAGATCCTTTGAACAGGCGTAATCGTGCTGGGTATATAAGAGCGAATTTTCTATTTGCTTTTGCTAGGCGGGAACAAAGTGGGGTGAATTCACGTCGTGCCCTGGCCACCTCTGCCGAATAATCTTGGAAGATAAAAATCTTCACATCGTTCCATTGTAAGTTCCGCTTACGGCGAGACGCAGACCAGATGGTGTCTTTGTGGATGTAATTTAGACAACGGAAAATAACAGCTCGGGGTCGGGAATCCTGCGTAGGCCTTGCAGGACCAATGCGATGGGCCCTCTCCACAATCATACCCGTGCAGGAATCTTGGATATCAAGCAGATCTGGCAGCGTGTCTTGTATGAAGGAAAGGAGTGCTGGCCCTTTAAGGGCTTCGGGTAGCCCAACAACCCTCAGATTATTTCGACGTGATCTATTCTCGAGATCGTCGACCTTATTAAGAGGCTGGTAATGGGATTTCTGAAGAAAGGCGCACTGTTCCTTTAAATCGGCAACGTCATGAAATGTCTCCCCAAGGTGCTGTTCATTAGCCTGCACCCGTTTGGAAAGCTGTTTAAACTGTGATTTGATGTCATGCACTGCCTGTGTGACTTTGGCAGCATGAGATTCCATAATAGGATTAATGGAGTCCTGAATTGCCTTTACCATGTCAGAGTATGTAATTGGGCCCTCAGCCTGCTCTGTAGTCTTATTAGACTTCTGTGTAGAGGGGGCAGCATGTACAGGGAGAGCTGTGTTCACAGAGGAGTCAGAGGAGGAATGTAACTCACGATCTGTGTGTATTTGCTCCTGCTGCGGATGTGTCTGCTGTCCGGCGGCCATCTTGGATTCCCCTTTCGTTTTTGCAGGACGTTGTTTGAGGGGCTTAGCCGCTTCTGGGGCGGCCAGGAAGCGCTCAATCAGGTGCCAGAGGTGTTCCCACAGGCAGGTGAGCGGTTCTGGAGCGGGCTGTAACGCTATGTGCAGCGTACAAGCTAGCGCGGGCTGGGGCGGCACACGGAGCTCACACTGCTGCTGCTGCACGCATCGGCGCCGTACCCGGAAGTCACTCCAGTGCTTCTTATACAGTATGCCATCAGAATGCTCCAGGTGCCCCTTATACAGTATGCCATCAGAATACTCCAGTGCTCCTTATACAGTATGCCATCAGAATACCCCAGGTGTCCCTTATACAGTATGCCATCAGAATACTACAGTGCTCCTTATACAGTATGCCATCAGAATACTCCAGGTGTCCCTTATCCAGTATGCCATCAGAATACTCCAGGTGTCCCTTATCCAGTATGCTTTCAGAATCCTCCAGGTGTCCCTTATATAGTATGCTATCAGAATCCTCCAGGTGTCCCTTATACAGTATGCCATCAGAATACTCCAGGTGTCCCTTATACAGTATGCTATCAGAATCCTATACAGTATGCCATCAGAATACTCCAGGTGCCCCTTACACAGTATGCCATCAGAATACTCCAGGTGCCCCTTATCCAGTATGCCATCAGAATACTCCAGGTGCCCCTTATACTGTATGCCATCAGAATACTCCAGGTGTCCCTTATACAGTATGCCATCAGAATACTCCAGGTGCCCCTTATCCAGTATGCCATCAAAAACCCCCAGATGTCCCTTATAGAGTATGCCATCAGAATACTCCAGGTGCCCCTTATACAGTATGCCATCAAAATACCCCAGATGCCCCTTATACAGTATGCCATCAGAATATTCCAGGTGCCCCTTATACAGTATGCCATCAGAATACTCCAGGTGCCCCTTATACAGTATGCCATCAGAATGCTCCAGTGCCCCTTATCCAGTATGCCATCAGAATGCTCCAGGTGCCCCTTATACAGTATGCCACGAGAATGATCAAGTGCCCCTTATACAGTATGCCATCAGAATGCTCCAGGTGCCCCTTATACAGTATGCCATCAGAATACTCCAGTGCTCCTTATACAGTATGCCATCAGAATACTCCAGGTGTCCCTTATACAGTATGCCATCAGAATACTCCAGTGCTCCTTATCCAGTATGCCATCAGAATACCCCAGGTGTCCCTTATACAGTATGCCATCAGAATACTACAGTGCTCCTTATACAGTATGCCATCAGAATACCCCAGGTGTCCCTTATACAGTATGCCATCAGAATACTCCAGTGCTCCTTATACAGTATGCCATCAGAATACTCCAGGTGTCCCTTATCCAGTATGCCATCAGAATACTCCAGGTGTCCCTTATCCAGTATGCCATCAGAATACTCCAGGTGTCCCTTATCCAGTATGCCATCAGAATCCTCCAGGTGCCCATTATACTGTATGCTATCAGAATACTCCAGGTGTCCCTTATCCAGTATGCCATCAGAATACTCCAGGTGTCCCTTATACATTATGCCATCAGAATACTCCAGGTGTCCCTTATCCAGTATGCCATCAGAATACTCCAGGTGTCCCTTATATAGTATGCCATCAGAATACTCCAGTGCTCCTTATACAGTATGCCATCAGAATGCTCCAGGTGCCCTTTATACAGAATGCCATCAGAATGCTCCAGGTGCCCATTATACTGTATGCAATCAGAATACTCCAGGTGCCCATTATACTGTATGCAATCAGAATACTCCAGGTGCCCATTATACAGTATGCCATCAGAATCCTCCAGGTGCCTCTTATCCAGTTTGCCATCAGAATACTCCAGGTGTCCCTTATACAGTATGCCATCAGAATACTCCAGTGCTTCTTATACAGTATGCCATCAGAATGCTCCAGGTGCCCCTTATACAGTATGCCATCAGAATACTCCAGTGCTCCTTATACAGTATGCCATCAGAATACGCCAGGTGTCCCTTATACAGTATGCCATCAGAATACTACAGTGCTCCTTATACAGTATGCCATCAGAAAACTCCAGTGCTCCTTATACAGTATGCCATCAGAATACTCCAGGTGTCCCTTATCCAGTATGCCATCAGAATACTCCAGGTGTCCCTTATCCAGTATGCTTTCAGAATCCTCCAGGTGTCCCTTATATAGTATGCTATCAGAATCCTCCAGGTGTCCCTTATACAGTATGCCATCAGAATACTCCAGATGTCCCTTATACAGTATGCTATCAGAATCCTATACAGTATGCCATCAGAATACTCCAGGTGCCCCTTACACAGTATGCCATCAGAATACTCCAGGTGCCCCTTATCCAGTATGCCATCAGAATACTCCAGGTGCCCCTTATACTGTATGCCATCAGAATACTCCAGGTGTCCCTTATACAGTATGCCATCAGAATACTCCAGGTGCCCCTTATCCAGTATGCCATCAAAAAACCCCAGATGTCCCTTATAGAGTATGCCATCAGAATACTCCAGGTGCCCCTTATACAGTATGCCATCAAAATACCCCAGATGCCCCTTATACAGTATGCCATCAGAATATTCCAGGTGCCCCTTATACAGTATGCCATCAGAATACTCCAGGTGCCCCTTATACAGTATGCCATCAGAATGCTCCAGTGCCCCTTATCCAGTATGCCATCAGAATGCTCCAGGTGCCCCTTATACAGTATGCCACGAGAATGATCAAGTGCCCCTTATACAGTATGCCATCAGAATGCTCCAGGTGCCCCTTATACAGTATGCCATCAGAATACTCCAGTGCTCCTTATACAGTATGCCATCAGAATACTCCAGGTGTCCCTTATACAGTATGCCATCAGAATACTCCAGTGCTCCTTATCCAGTATGCCATCAGAATACCCCAGGTGTCCCTTATACAGTATGCCATCAGAATACTACAGTGCTCCTTATACAGTATGCCATCAGAATACCCCAGGTGTCCCTTATACAGTATGCCATCAGAATACTCCAGTGCTCCTTATACAGTATGCCATCAGAATACTCCAGGTGTCCCTTATCCAGTATGCCATCAGAATACTCCAGGTGTCCCTTATCCAGTATGCCATCAGAATACTCCAGGTGTCCCTTATCCAGTATGCCATCAGAATCCTCCAGGTGCCCATTATACTGTATGCTATCAGAATACTCCAGGTGTCCCTTATCCAGTATGCCATCAGAATACTCCAGGTGTCCCTTATACATTATGCCATCAGAATACTCCAGGTGTCCCTTATCCAGTATGCCATCAGAATACTCCAGGTGTCCCTTATATAGTATGCCATCAGAATACTCCAGTGCTCCTTATACAGTATGCCATCAGAATGCTCCAGGTGCCCTTTATACAGAATGCCATCAGAATGCTCCAGGTGCCCATTATACTGTATGCAATCAGAATACTCCAGGTGCCCATTATACTGTATGCAATCAGAATACTCCAGGTGCCCATTATACAGTATGCCATCAGAATCCTCCAGGTGCCTCTTATCCAGTTTGCCATCAGAATACTCCAGGTGTCCCTTATACAGTATGCCATCAGAATACTCCAGTGCTTCTTATACAGTATGCCATCAGAATGCTCCAGGTGCCCCTTATACAGTATGCCATCAGAATACTCCAGTGCTCCTTATACAGTATGCCATCAGAATACGCCAGGTGTCCCTTATACAGTATGCCATCAGAATACTACAGTGCTCCTTATACAGTATGCCATCAGAAAACTCCAGTGCTCCTTATACAGTATGCCATCAGAATACTCCAGGTGTCCCTTATCCAGTATGCCATCAGAATACTCCAGGTGTCCCTTATCCAGTATGCTTTCAGAATCCTCCAGGTGTCCCTTATATAGTATGCTATCAGAATCCTCCAGGTGTCCCTTATACAGTATGCCATCAGAATACTCCAGATGTCCCTTATACAGTATGCTATCAGAATCCTATACAGTATGCCATCAGAATACTCCAGGTGCCCCTTACACAGTATGCCATCAGAATACTCCAGGTGCCCCTTATACTGTATGCCATCAGAATACTCCAGGTGTCCCTTATACAGTATGCCATCAGAATACTCCAGGTGCCCCTTATCCAGTATGCCATCAAAAACCCCCAGATGTCCCTTATAGAGTATGCCATCAGAATACTCCAGGTGCCCCTTATACAGTATGCCATCAAAATACCCCAGATGCCCCTTATACAGTATGCCATCAGAATATTCCAGGTGCCCCTTATACAGTATGCCATCAGAATACTCCAGGTGCCCCTTATACAGTATGCCATCAGAATGCTCCAGTGCCCCTTATCCAGTATGCCATCAGAATGCTCCAGGTGCCCCTTATACAGTATGCCACCAGAATGATCAAGTGCCCCTTATACAGTATGCCATCAGAATGCTCCAGGTGCCCCTTATACAGTATGCCATCAGAATACTCCAGTGCTCCTTATACAGTATGCCATCAGAATACTCCAGGTGTCCCTTATACAGTATGCCATCAGAATACTCCAGTGCTCCTTATCCAGTATGCCATCAGAATACCCCAGGTGTCCCTTATACAGTATGCCATCAGAATACTACAGTGCTCCTTATACAGTATGCCATCAGAATACCCCAGGTGTCCCTTATACAGTATGCCATCAGAATACTCCAGTGCTCCTTATACAGTATGCCATCAGAATACTCCAGGTGTCCCTTATCCAGTATGCCATCAGAATACTCCAGGTGTCCCTTATCCAGTATGCCATCAGAATACTCCAGGTGTCCCTTATCCAGTATGCCATCAGAATCCTCCAGGTGCCCATTATACTGTATGCTATCAGAATACTCCAGGTGTCCCTTATCCAGTATGCCATCAGAATACTCCAGGTGTCCCTTATACATTATGCCATCAGAATACTCCAGGTGTCCCTTATCCAGTATGCCATTAGAATACTCCAGGTGTCCCTTATATAGTATGCCATCAGAATACTCCAGTGCTCCTTATACAGTATACCATCAGAATGCTCCAGGTGCCCTTTATACAGAATGCCATCAGAATGCTCCAGGTGCCCATTATACTGTATGCAATCAGAATACTCCAGGTGCCCATTATACTGTATGCAATCAGAATACTCCAGGTGCCCATTATGCAGTATGCCATCAGAATCCTCCAGGTGCCTCTTATCCAGTATGCCATCAGAATACTCCAGGTGTCCCTTATACAGTATGCCATCAGAATACTCCAGTGCTTCTTATACAGTATGCCATCAGAATGCTCCAGGTGCCCCTTATACAGTATGCCATCAGAATACTCCAGTGCTCCTTATACAGTATGCCATCAGAATACCCCAGGTGTCCCTTATACAGTATGCCATCAGAATACTACAGTGCTCCTTATACAGTATGCCATCAGAATACTCCAGGTGTCCCTTATCCAGTATGCCATCAGAATACTCCAGGTGTCCCTTATCCAGTATGCTTTCAGAATCCTCCAGGTGTCCCTTATATAGTATGCTATCAGAATCCTTCAGGTGTCCCTTATACAGTATGCCATCAGAATACTCCAGGTGTCCCTTATACAGTATGCTATCAGAATCCTATACAGTATGCCATCAGAATACTCCAGGTGCCCCTTACACAGTATGCCATCAGAATACTCCAGGTGCCCCTTATCCAGTATGCCATCAGAATACTCCAGGTGCCCCTTATACTGTATGCCATCAGAATACTCCAGGTGTCCCTTATACAGTATGCCATCAGAATACTCCAGGTGCCCCTTATCCAGTATGCCATCAAAAACCCCCAGATGTCCCTTATAGAGTATGCCATCAGAATACTCCAGGTGCCCCTTATACAGTATGCCATCAAAATACCCCAGATGCCCCTTATACAGTATGCCATCAGAATATTCCAGGTGCTCCTTATACAGTATGCCATCAGAATACTCCAGGTGCCCCTTATACAGTATGCCATCAGAATGCTCCAGTGCCCCTTATCCAGTATGCCATCAGAATGCTCCAGGTGCCCCTTATACAGTATGCCACCAGAATGATCAAGTGCCCCTTATACAGTATGCCATCAGAATGCTCCAGGTGCCCCTTACACAGTATGCCATCAGAATACTCCAGTGCTCCTTATACAGTATGCCATCAGCATACTCCAGGTGTCCCTTATACAGTATGCCATCAGAATACTCCAGTGCTCCTTATCCAGTATGCCATCAGAATACCCCAGGTGTCCCTTATACAGTATGCCATCAGAATACTACAGTGCTCCTTATACAGTATGCCATCAGAATACCCCAGGTGTCCCTTATACAGTATGCCATCAGAATACTCCAGTGCTCCTTATACAGTATGCCATCAGAATACTCCAGGTGTCCCTTATCCAGTATGCCATCAGAATACTCCAGGTGTCCCTTATCCAGTATGCCATCAGAATACTCCAGGTGTCCCTTATCCAGTATGCCATCAGAATCCTCCAGGTGCCCATTATACTGTATGCAATCAGAATACTCCAGGTGTCCCTTATCCAGTATGCCATCAGAATACTCCAGGTGTCCCTTATACATTATGCCATCAGAATACTCCAGGTGTCCCTTATCCAGTATGCCATCAGAATACTCCAGGTGTCCCTTATACAGTATGCCATCAGAATACTCCAGTGCTCCTTATACAGTATGCCATCAGAATGCTCCAGGTGCCCTTTATACAGAATGCCATCAGAATGCTCCAGGTGCCCATTATACTGTATGCAATCAGAATACTCCAGGTGCCCATTATACTGTATGCAATCAGAATACTCCAGGTGTCCCTTATCCAGTATGCCATCAGAATACTCCAGGTGTCCCTTATACAGTATGCCATCAGAATACTCCAGTGCTTCTTATACAGTATGCCATCAGAATGCTCCAGGTGCCCCTTATACAGTATGCCATCAGAATACTCCAGTGCTCCTTATACAGTATGCCATCAGAATACCCCAGGTGTCCCTTATACAGTATGCCATCAGAATACCCCAGGTGTCCCTTATACAGTATGCCATCAGAATACTCCAGTGCTCCTTATACAGTATGCCATCAGAATACTCCAGGTGTCCCTTATCCAGTATGCCATCAGAATACTCCAGGTGTCCCTTATCCAGTATGCCATCAGAATACTCCAGGTGTCCCTTATCCAGTATGCCATCAGAATACTCCAGGTGTCCCTTATCCAGTATGCCATCAGAATCCTCCAAGTGCCCATTATACTGTATGCAATCAGAATACTCCAGGTGTCCCTTATCCAGTATGCCATCAGAATACTCCAGGTGTCCCTTATCCAGTATGCCATCAGAATACTCCAGGTGTCCCTTATCCAGTATTCCATCAGAATACTCCAGGTGTCCCTTATCCAGTATGCCATTAGAATACTCCAGGTGTCCCTTATACAGTATGCCATCAGAATACTTCAGTGCTCCTTATACAGTATGCCATCAGAATACTCCAGGTGCCCCTTATACAGAATGCCATCAGAATGCTCCAGGTGCCCATTATACTGTATGCAATCAGAATACTCCAGGTGTCCCTTATCCAGTATGCCATCAGAATACTCCAGGTGTCCCTTATCCAGTATGCCATCAGAATACTCCAGGTGCCCCTTATCCAGTATGCCATCAGAATACTCCAGGTGTCCCTTATACAGTATGCCATCAGAATGCTCTAGGTGCCCATTATACTGTATGCAATCAGAATACTCCAGGTGCCCTTATCCAGTATGCCATCAGAATACTCCAGGTGTCGCTTATCCAGTATGCCATCAGAATACTCCAGGTGCCCCTTATACTGTATGCTATCAGAATCCTCCAGGTGCCCCTTATACAGTATGCCATCAGAATACTCCAGGTGCCTCTTATCCAGTATGCCATCAGAATACTCCAGGTGTCCCTTATACAGTATGCCATCAGAATACTCCAGTGCTTCTTATACAGTATGCCATCAGAATGCTCCAGGTGCCCCTTATACAGTATGCCATCAGAATACTCCAGTGCTCCTTATACAGTATGCCATCAGAATACCCCAGGTGTCCCTTATACAGTATGCCATCAGAATACTACAGTGCTCCTTATACAGTATGCCATCAGAAAACTCCAGTGCTCCTTATACAGTATGCCATCAGAATACTCCAGGTGTCCCTTATCCAGTATGCCATCAGAATACTCCAGGTGTCCCTTATCCAGTATGCTTTCAGAATCCTCCAGGTGTCCCTTATATAGTATGCTATCAGAATCCTCCAGGTGTCCCTTATACAGTATGCCATCAGAATACTCCAGGTGCCCCTTATACAGTATGCTATCAGAATCCTATACAGTATGCCATCAGAATACACCAGGTGCCCCATACACAGTATGCCATCAGAATACTCCAGGTGCCCCTTATCCAGTATGCCATCAGAATACTCCAGGTGCCCCTTATACTGTATGCCATCAGAATACTCCAGGTGTCCCTTATACAGTATGCCATCAGAATACTCCAGTGCTTCTTATACAGTATGCCATCAGAATACTCCAGGTGCCCCTTATCCAGTATGCCATCAAAAAACCCCAGATGTCCCTTATAGAGTATGCCATCAGAATACTCCAGGTGCCCCTTATACAGTATGCCATCAAAATACCCCAGATGCCCCTTATACAGTATGCCATCAGAATATTCCAGGTGCCCCTTATACAGTATGCCATCAGAATACTCCAGGTGCCCCTTATACAGTATGCCATCAGAATGCTCCAGTGCCCCTTATCCAGTATGCCATCAGAATGCTCCAGCTGCCCCTTATACAGTATGCCATCAGAATGATCAAGTGCCCCTTATACAGTATGCTATCAGAATACTCCAGGTGCCCCTTATACAGAATGCCATCAGAATGCTCCAAGTGCCCATTATACTGTATGCAATCAGAATACTCCAGGTGTCCCTTATATAGTATGCCATCAGAATATTCGAGGTGTCCCTTATCCAGTATGCCATCAGAATACTCCAGGTGCCCCTTATCCAGTATGCCATCAGAATGCTCCAGGTGCCCATTATACTGTATGCAATCAGAATACTCCAGGTGTCCCTTATCCAGTATGCCATCAGAATACTCCAGGTGTCCCTTATACATTATGCCATCAGAATACTCCAGGTGTCCCTTATACAGTATGCCATCAGAATACTCCAGTGCTCCTTATACAGTATGCCATCAGAATGCTCCAGGTGCCCCTTATACAGAATGCCATCAGAATGCTCCAGGTGCCCCTTATACAGTATGCCATCAGAATGATCAAGTGCCCCTTATACAGTATGCTATCAGAATCCTCCAGGTGCCCCTTATACAGTATGCCATCAGAATACTCCAGGTGTCCAATATATAGTATGCTATCAGAATACTCCAGGTGTCCCTTATATAGTATGCCATAAGAATATTCGAGGTGTCCCTTATCCAGTATGCCATCAGAATACTCCAGGTGCCCCTTATCCAGTATGCCATCAGAATGCTCCAGGTGCCCATTATACTGTATGCAATCAGAATACTCCAGGTGTCCCTTATCCAGTATGCCATCAGAATACTCCAGGTGTCCCTTATACATTATGCCATCAGAATACTCCAGGTGTCCCTTATACAGTATGCCATCAGAATGCTCCAGGTGCCCCTTATCCAGTATGCCATCAGAATGCTCCAGGTGCCCATTATACTGTATGCAATCAGAATGCTCCAGGTGCCCATTATACTGTATGTAATCAGAATACTCCAGGTGTCCGTTACACAGTATGCCATCAGAATTCTCCAGGTGCCCCTTATACAGTATGCCATCAGAATACTCCAGTGCTCCTTATACAGTATGCCATCAGAATTCTCCAGTTGCCCCTTATACAGTATGCCATCAGAATGCTCCAGGTGCCCCTTATACAGAATGCCATCAGAATGCTCCAGGTGCTCATTATACTGTATGCAATCAGAATCCTCCAGGTGCCCCTTATACAGAATGCCATCAGAATGCTCCAGGTGCCCATTACACTGTATGCAATCAGAATGCTCCAGGTGCCCATTATACTGTATGCAATCAGAATACTCCAGGTGCCCCTTATACAGTATGCCATCAGAATGCTCCAGATGCCCCTTATACAGAATGCCATTAGAATGCTCCAGGTGCCCATTATACTGTATGCAATCAGAATGCTCCAGGTGCCCCTTATACTGAATGCCATCAGAATACTCCAGGTGTCCCTTATACAGTATGCCATCAGAATACTCCAGGTGCCCCTTATACAGAATGCCATCAGAATGCTCCAGGTGCCCATTATACTGTATGCAATCAGAATGCTCCAGGTGCCCCTTATACTGAATGCCATCAGAATGCTCCAGGTGCCCATTATACTGTATGCAATCAGAATGCTCCAGGTGCCCATTATACTGTATGCAATCAGAATACTCCAGGTGTCCCTTATACAGTATGCCATCAGAATACTCCAGGTGCCCCTTATACAGTATGCCATCAGAATGCTCCAGGTGCCCCTTATACAGTATGCCATCAGAATGCTCCAGGTGCCCCTTAAACAGTATGCCATCAGAATGCTCCAGGTGCCCCTTATACAGTATGCCATCAGAATGCTCCAGGTGCCCATTATACTGTATGCCATCAGAATACTCCAGTGCTTCTTATACAGTATGCCATCAGAATGCTCCAGGTGCCCCTTATACAGTATGCCATTAGAATACTCCAGTGCTCCTTATACAGTATGCCATCAGAATACCCCAGGTGTCCCTTATACAGTATGCCATCAGAATACTACAGTGCTCCTTATACAGTATGCCATCAGAATACTCCAGTGCTCCTTATACAGTATGCCATCAGAATACTCCAGGTGTCCCTTATCCAGTATGCCATCAGAATGCTCCAGGTGCCCCTTATACAGAATGCCATCAGAATGCTCCAGGTGCCCATTATACTGTATGCAATCAGAATACTCCAGGTGTCCCTTATATAGTATGCCATCAGAATACTCCAGGTGCCCCTTATACACTATACCATCAGAATACTCCAGGTGTCCCTTATACAGTATGCCATCAGCGGGGCTGTATGCGCACTGATGTTCTCCGGCTCCCGTCACTGCCCCTTATACAGTATGCCATCAGAATGCTCCAGGTGCCCCTTATACAGTATGCCATCAGAATGCTCCAGGTGCTCCTTATACAGCATGCCATCAGAATGCTCCAGGTGCCCCTTATACAGAATGCCATCAGAATGCTCCAGGTGCCCATTATACTGTATGCAATCAGAATGCTCCAGGTGCCCCTTATACAGAATGCCATCAGAATGCTCCAGGTGCCCATTATACTGTATGCAATCAGAATGCTCCAGGTGCCCATTATACTGTATGCAATCAGAATACTCCAGGTGTCCCTTACACAGTATGCCATCAGAATACTCAAGGTGCCCCTTATACAGTATGCCATCAGAATGCTCCAGGTGCCCCTTACACAGTATGCCATCAGAATGCTCCAGGTGCCCCTTATCCAGTATGCCATCAGAATGCTCCAGGTGCCCATTATACTGTATGCAATCAGAATGCTCCAGGTGCCCATTATACTGTATGCATTCAGAATACTCCAGGTGTCCGTTACACAGTATGCCATCAGAATTCTCCAGGTGCCCCTTATACAGTATGCCATCAGAATACTCCAGTGCTCCTTATACAGTATGCCATCAGAATTCTCCAGTTGCCCCTTATACAGTATGCCATCAGAATGCTCCAGGTGCCCCTTATACAGAATGCCATCAGAATGCTCCAGGTGCCCATTATACTGTATGCAATCAGAATGCTCCAGGTGCCCCTTATACAGAATGCCATCAGAATGCTCCAGGTGCCCATTACACTGTATGCAATCAGAATGCTCCAGGTGCCCATTATACTGTATGCAATCAGAATACTCCAGGTGCCCCTTATACAGTATGCCATCAGAATGCTCCAGATGCCCCTTATACAGAATGCCATTAGAATGCTCCAGGTGCCCATTATACTGTATGCAATCAGAATGCTCCAGGTGCCCCTTATACTGAATGCCATTAGAATGCTCCAGGTGCCCATTATACTGTATGCAATCAGAATGCTCCAGGTGCCCATTATACTGTATGCAATCAGAATACTCCAGGTGTCCCTTATACAGTATGCCATCAGAATACTCCAGGTGCCCCTTATACAGAATGCCATCAGAATGCTCCAGGTGCCCATTATACTGTATGCAATCAGAATGCTCCAGGTGCCCCTTATACTGAATGCCATCAGAATGCTCCAGCTGCCCATTATACTGTATGCAATCAGAATGCTCCAGGTGCCCATTATACTGTATGCAATCAGAATACTCCAGGTGTCCCTTATACAGTATGCCATCAGAATACTCCAGGTGCCCCTTATACAGTATGCCATCAGAATGCTCCAGGTGCCCCTTATACAGTATGCCATCAGAATGCTCCAGGTGCCCCTTAAACAGTATGCCATCAGAATGCTCCAGGTGCCCCTTATACAGTATGCCATCAGAATGCTCCAGGTGCCCATTATACTGTATGCCATCAGAATACTCCAGTGCTTCTTATACAGTATGCCATCAGAATGCTCCAGGTGCCCCTTATACAGTATGCCATTAGAATACTCCAGTGCTCCTTATACAGTATGCCATCAGAATACCCCAGGTGTCCCTTATACAGTATGCCATCAGAATACTACAGTGCTCCTTATACAGTATGCCATCAGAATACTCCAGTGCTCCTTATACAGTATGCCATCAGAATACTCCAGGTGTCCCTTATCCAGTATGCCATCAGAATACTCCAGGTGTCCCTTATCCAGTATGCCATCAGAATACTCCAGGTGTCCCTTATCCAGTATGCCATCAGAATACTCCAGGTGCCCCTTATCCAGTATGCCATCAGAATACTCCAGGTGCCCCTTATCCAGTATGCCATCAGGATACTCCAGGTGTCCCTTATCCAGTATGCCATCAGAATACTCCAGGTGCCCCTTATCCAGTATGCCATCAGAATACTCCAGGTGCCCCTTATCCAGTATGCCATCAGAATGCTCCAGGTGCCCCTTATACAGTATGCCATCAGAATACTCCAGGTGCCCCTTATCCAGTATGCCATCAAAAACCCCCAGATGTCCCTTATAGAGTATGCCATCAGAATACTCCAGGTGCCCCTTATACAGTATGCCATCAAAATACCCCAGATGCCCCTTATACAGTATGCCATCAGAATATTCCAGGTGCCCCTTATACAGTATGCCATCAGAATACTCCAGGTGCCCCTTATACAGTATGCCATCAGAATGCTCCAGTGCCCCTTATCCAGTATGCCATCAGAATGCTCCAGGTGCCCCTTATACAGTATGCCACGAGAATGATCAAGTGCCCCTTATACAGTATGCCATCAGAATGCTCCAGGTGCCCCTTATACAGTATGCCATCAGAATACTCCAGTGCTCCTTATACAGTATGCCATCAGAATACTCCAGGTGTCCCTTATACAGTATGCCATCAGAATACTCCAGTGCTCCTTATCCAGTATGCCATCAGAATACCCCAGGTGTCCCTTATACAGTATGCCATCAGAATACTACAGTGCTCCTTATACAGTATGCCATCAGAATACCCCAGGTGTCCCTTATACAGTATGCCATCAGAATACTCCAGTGCTCCTTATACAGTATGCCATCAGAATACTCCAGGTGTCCCTTATCCAGTATGCCATCAGAATACTCCAGGTGTCCCTTATCCAGTATGCCATCAGAATACTCCAGGTGTCCCTTATCCAGTATGCCATCAGAATCCTCCAGGTGCCCATTATACTGTATGCTATCAGAATACTCCAGGTGTCCCTTATCCAGTATGCCATCAGAATACTCCAGGTGTCCCTTATACATTATGCCATCAGAATACTCCAGGTGTCCCTTATCCAGTATGCCATCAGAATACTCCAGGTGTCCCTTATATAGTATGCCATCAGAATACTCCAGTGCTCCTTATACAGTATGCCATCAGAATGCTCCAGGTGCCCTTTATACAGAATGCCATCAGAATGCTCCAGGTGCCCATTATACTGTATGCAATCAGAATACTCCAGGTGCCCATTATACTGTATGCAATCAGAATACTCCAGGTGCCCATTATACAGTATGCCATCAGAATCCTCCAGGTGCCTCTTATCCAGTTTGCCATCAGAATACTCCAGGTGTCCCTTATACAGTATGCCATCAGAATACTCCAGTGCTTCTTATACAGTATGCCATCAGAATGCTCCAGGTGCCCCTTATACAGTATGCCATCAGAATACTCCAGTGCTCCTTATACAGTATGCCATCAGAATACGCCAGGTGTCCCTTATACAGTATGCCATCAGAATACTACAGTGCTCCTTATACAGTATGCCATCAGAAAACTCCAGTGCTCCTTATACAGTATGCCATCAGAATACTCCAGGTGTCCCTTATCCAGTATGCCATCAGAATACTCCAGGTGTCCCTTATCCAGTATGCTTTCAGAATCCTCCAGGTGTCCCTTATATAGTATGCTATCAGAATCCTCCAGGTGTCCCTTATACAGTATGCCATCAGAATACTCCAGATGTCCCTTATACAGTATGCTATCAGAATCCTATACAGTATGCCATCAGAATACTCCAGGTGCCCCTTACACAGTATGCCATCAGAATACTCCAGGTGCCCCTTATCCAGTATGCCATCAGAATACTCCAGGTGCCCCTTATACTGTATGCCATCAGAATACTCCAGGTGTCCCTTATACAGTATGCCATCAGAATACTCCAGGTGCCCCTTATCCAGTATGCCATCAAAAACCCCCAGATGTCCCTTATAGAGTATGCCATCAGAATACTCCAGGTGCCCCTTATACAGTATGCCATCAAAATACCCCAGATGCCCCTTATACAGTATGCCATCAGAATATTCCAGGTGCCCCTTATACAGTATGCCATCAGAATACTCCAGGTGCCCCTTATACAGTATGCCATCAGAATGCTCCAGTGCCCCTTATCCAGTATGCCATCAGAATGCTCCAGGTGCCCCTTATACAGTATGCCACGAGAATGATCAAGTGCCCCTTATACAGTATGCCATCAGAATGCTCCAGGTGCCCCTTATACAGTATGCCATCAGAATACTCCAGTGCTCCTTATACAGTATGCCATCAGAATACTCCAGGTGTCCCTTATACAGTATGCCATCAGAATACTCCAGTGCTCCTTATCCAGTATGCCATCAGAATACCCCAGGTGTCCCTTATACAGTATGCCATCAGAATACTACAGTGCTCCTTATACAGTATGCCATCAGAATACCCCAGGTGTCCCTTATACAGTATGCCATCAGAATACTCCAGTGCTCCTTATACAGTATGCCATCAGAATACTCCAGGTGTCCCTTATCCAGTATGCCATCAGAATACTCCAGGTGTCCCTTATCCAGTATGCCATCAGAATACTCCAGGTGTCCCTTATCCAGTATGCCATCAGAATCCTCCAGGTGCCCATTATACTGTATGCTATCAGAATACTCCAGGTGTCCCTTATCCAGTATGCCATCAGAATACTCCAGGTGTCCCTTATACATTATGCCATCAGAATACTCCAGGTGTCCCTTATCCAGTATGCCATCAGAATACTCCAGGTGTCCCTTATATAGTATGCCATCAGAATACTCCAGTGCTCCTTATACAGTATGCCATCAGAATGCTCCAGGTGCCCCTTATACAGAATGCCATCAGAATGCTCCAGGTGCCCATTATACTGTATGCAATCAGAATACTCCAGGTGTCCCTTATATAGTATGCCATCAGAATACTCCAGGTGCCCCTTATACACTATACCATCAGAATACTCCAGGTGTCCCTTATACAGTATGCCATCAGCGGGGCTGTATGCGCACTGATGTTCTCCGGCTCCCGTCACTGCCCCTTATACAGTATGCCATCAGAATGCTCCAGGTGCCCCTTATACAGTATGCCATCAGAATGCTCCAGGTGCTCCTTATACAGCATGCCATCAGAATGCTCCAGGTGCCCCTTATACAGAATGCCATCAGAATGCTCCAGGTGCCCATTATACTGTATGCAATCAGAATGCTCCAGGTGCCCCTTATACAGAATGCCATCAGAATGCTCCAGGTGCCCATTATACTGTATGCAATCAGAATGCTCCAGGTGCCCATTATACTGTATGCAATCAGAATACTCCAGGTGTCCCTTACACAGTATGCCATCAGAATACTCAAGGTGCCCCTTATACAGTATGCCATCAGAATGCTCCAGGTGCCCCTTACACAGTATGCCATCAGAATGCTCCAGGTGCCCCTTATCCAGTATGCCATCAGAATGCTCCAGGTGCCCATTATACTGTATGCAATCAGAATGCTCCAGGTGCCCATTATACTGTATGCATTCAGAATACTCCAGGTGTCCGTTACACAGTATGCCATCAGAATTCTCCAGGTGCCCCTTATACAGTATGCCATCAGAATACTCCAGTGCTCCTTATACAGTATGCCATCAGAATTCTCCAGTTGCCCCTTATACAGTATGCCATCAGAATGCTCCAGGTGCCCCTTATACAGAATGCCATCAGAATGCTCCAGGTGCCCATTATACTGTATGCAATCAGAATGCTCCAGGTGCCCCTTATACAGAATGCCATCAGAATGCTCCAGGTGCCCATTACACTGTATGCAATCAGAATGCTCCAGGTGCCCATTATACTGTATGCAATCAGAATACTCCAGGTGCCCCTTATACAGTATGCCATCAGAATGCTCCAGATGCCCCTTATACAGAATGCCATTAGAATGCTCCAGGTGCCCATTATACTGTATGCAATCAGAATGCTCCAGGTGCCCCTTATACTGAATGCCATTAGAATGCTCCAGGTGCCCATTATACTGTATGCAATCAGAATGCTCCAGGTGCCCATTATACTGTATGCAATCAGAATACTCCAGGTGTCCCTTATACAGTATGCCATCAGAATACTCCAGGTGCCCCTTATACAGAATGCCATCAGAATGCTCCAGGTGCCCATTATACTGTATGCAATCAGAATGCTCCAGGTGCCCCTTATACTGAATGCCATCAGAATGCTCCAGGTGCCCATTATACTGTATGCAATCAGAATGCTCCAGGTGCCCATTATACTGTATGCAATCAGAATACTCCAGGTGTCCCTTATACAGTATGCCATCAGAATACTCCAGGTGCCCCTTATACAGTATGCCATCAGAATGCTCCAGGTGCCCCTTATACAGTATGCCATCAGAATGCTCCAGGTGCCCCTTAAACAGTATGCCATCAGAATGCTCCAGGTGCCCCTTATACAGTATGCCATCAGAATGCTCCAGGTGCCCATTATACTGTATGCCATCAGAATACTCCAGTGCTTCTTATACAGTATGCCATCAGAATGCTCCAGGTGCCCCTTATACAGTATGCCATTAGAATACTCCAGTGCTCCTTATACAGTATGCCATCAGAATACCCCAGGTGTCCCTTATACAGTATGCCATCAGAATACTACAGTGCTCCTTATACAGTATGCCATCAGAATACTCCAGTGCTCCTTATACAGTATGCCATCAGAATACTCCAGGTGTCCCTTATCCAGTATGCCATCAGAATACTCCAGGTGTCCCTTATCCAGTATGCCATCAGAATACTCCAGGTGTCCCTTATCCAGTATGCCATCAGAATACTCCAGGTGCCCCTTATCCAGTATGCCATCAGAATACTCCAGGTGCCCCTTATCCAGTATGCCATCAGGATACTCCAGGTGTCCCTTATCCAGTATGCCATCAGAATACTCCAGGTGCCCCTTATCCAGTATGCCATCAGAATACTCCAGGTGCCCCTTATCCAGTATGCCATCAGAATGCTCCAGGTGCCCCTTATACAGTATGCCATCAGAATACTCCAGGTGCCCCTTATCCAGTATGCCATCAAAAACCCCCAGATGTCCCTTATAGAGTATGCCATCAGAATACTCCAGGTGCCCCTTATACAGTATGCCATCAAAATACCCCAGATGCCCCTTATACAGTATGCCATCAGAATATTCCAGGTGCCCCTTATACAGTATGCCATCAGAATACTCCAGGTGCCCCTTATACAGTATGCCATCAGAATGCTCCAGTGCCCCTTATCCAGTATGCCATCAGAATGCTCCAGGTGCCCCTTATACAGTATGCCACGAGAATGATCAAGTGCCCCTTATACAGTATGCCATCAGAATGCTCCAGGTGCCCCTTATACAGTATGCCATCAGAATACTCCAGTGCTCCTTATACAGTATGCCATCAGAATACTCCAGGTGTCCCTTATACAGTATGCCATCAGAATACTCCAGTGCTCCTTATCCAGTATGCCATCAGAATACCCCAGGTGTCCCTTATACAGTATGCCATCAGAATACTACAGTGCTCCTTATACAGTATGCCATCAGAATACCCCAGGTGTCCCTTATACAGTATGCCATCAGAATACTCCAGTGCTCCTTATACAGTATGCCATCAGAATACTCCAGGTGTCCCTTATCCAGTATGCCATCAGAATACTCCAGGTGTCCCTTATCCAGTATGCCATCAGAATACTCCAGGTGTCCCTTATCCAGTATGCCATCAGAATCCTCCAGGTGCCCATTATACTGTATGCTATCAGAATACTCCAGGTGTCCCTTATCCAGTATGCCATCAGAATACTCCAGGTGTCCCTTATACATTATGCCATCAGAATACTCCAGGTGTCCCTTATCCAGTATGCCATCAGAATACTCCAGGTGTCCCTTATATAGTATGCCATCAGAATACTCCAGTGCTCCTTATACAGTATGCCATCAGAATGCTCCAGGTGCCCTTTATACAGAATGCCATCAGAATGCTCCAGGTGCCCATTATACTGTATGCAATCAGAATACTCCAGGTGCCCATTATACTGTATGCAATCAGAATACTCCAGGTGCCCATTATACAGTATGCCATCAGAATCCTCCAGGTGCCTCTTATCCAGTTTGCCATCAGAATACTCCAGGTGTCCCTTATACAGTATGCCATCAGAATACTCCAGTGCTTCTTATACAGTATGCCATCAGAATGCTCCAGGTGCCCCTTATACAGTATGCCATCAGAATACTCCAGTGCTCCTTATACAGTATGCCATCAGAATACGCCAGGTGTCCCTTATACAGTATGCCATCAGAATACTACAGTGCTCCTTATACAGTATGCCATCAGAAAACTCCAGTGCTCCTTATACAGTATGCCATCAGAATACTCCAGGTGTCCCTTATCCAGTATGCCATCAGAATACTCCAGGTGTCCCTTATCCAGTATGCTTTCAGAATCCTCCAGGTGTCCCTTATATAGTATGCTATCAGAATCCTCCAGGTGTCCCTTATACAGTATGCCATCAGAATACTCCAGATGTCCCTTATACAGTATGCTATCAGAATCCTATACAGTATGCCATCAGAATACTCCAGGTGCCCCTTACACAGTATGCCATCAGAATACTCCAGGTGCCCCTTATCCAGTATGCCATCAGAATACTCCAGGTGCCCCTTATACTGTATGCCATCAGAATACTCCAGGTGTCCCTTATACAGTATGCCATCAGAATACTCCAGGTGCCCCTTATCCAGTATGCCATCAAAAACCCCCAGATGTCCCTTATAGAGTATGCCATCAGAATACTCCAGGTGCCCCTTATACAGTATGCCATCAAAATACCCCAGATGCCCCTTATACAGTATGCCATCAGAATATTCCAGGTGCCCCTTATACAGTATGCCATCAGAATACTCCAGGTGCCCCTTATACAGTATGCCATCAGAATGCTCCAGTGCCCCTTATCCAGTATGCCATCAGAATGCTCCAGGTGCCCCTTATACAGTATGCCACGAGAATGATCAAGTGCCCCTTATACAGTATGCCATCAGAATGCTCCAGGTGCCCCTTATACAGTATGCCATCAGAATACTCCAGTGCTCCTTATACAGTATGCCATCAGAATACTCCAGGTGTCCCTTATACAGTATGCCATCAGAATACTCCAGTGCTCCTTATCCAGTATGCCATCAGAATACCCCAGGTGTCCCTTATACAGTATGCCATCAGAATACTACAGTGCTCCTTATACAGTATGCCATCAGAATACCCCAGGTGTCCCTTATACAGTATGCCATCAGAATACTCCAGTGCTCCTTATACAGTATGCCATCAGAATACTCCAGGTGTCCCTTATCCAGTATGCCATCAGAATACTCCAGGTGTCCCTTATCCAGTATGCCATCAGAATACTCCAGGTGTCCCTTATCCAGTATGCCATCAGAATCCTCCAGGTGCCCATTATACTGTATGCTATCAGAATACTCCAGGTGTCCCTTATCCAGTATGCCATCAGAATACTCCAGGTGTCCCTTATACATTATGCCATCAGAATACTCCAGGTGTCCCTTATCCAGTATGCCATCAGAATACTCCAGGTGTCCCTTATATAGTATGCCATCAGAATACTCCAGTGCTCCTTATACAGTATGCCATCAGAATGCTCCAGGTGCCCTTTATACAGAATGCCATCAGAATGCTCCAGGTGCCCATTATACTGTATGCAATCAGAATACTCCAGGTGCCCATTATACTGTATGCAATCAGAATACTCCAGGTGCCCATTATACAGTATGCCATCAGAATCCTCCAGGTGCCTCTTATCCAGTTTGCCATCAGAATACTCCAGGTGTCCCTTATACAGTATGCCATCAGAATACTCCAGTGCTTCTTATACAGTATGCCATCAGAATGCTCCAGGTGCCCCTTATACAGTATGCCATCAGAATACTCCAGTGCTCCTTATACAGTATGCCATCAGAATACGCCAGGTGTCCCTTATACAGTATGCCATCAGAATACTACAGTGCTCCTTATACAGTATGCCATCAGAAAACTCCAGTGCTCCTTATACAGTATGCCATCAGAATACTCCAGGTGTCCCTTATCCAGTATGCCATCAGAATACTCCAGGTGTCCCTTATCCAGTATGCTTTCAGAATCCTCCAGGTGTCCCTTATATAGTATGCTATCAGAATCCTCCAGGTGTCCCTTATACAGTATGCCATCAGAATACTCCAGATGTCCCTTATACAGTATGCTATCAGAATCCTATACAGTATGCCATCAGAATACTCCAGGTGCCCCTTACACAGTATGCCATCAGAATACTCCAGGTGCCCCTTATACTGTATGCCATCAGAATACTCCAGGTGTCCCTTATACAGTATGCCATCAGAATACTCCAGGTGCCCCTTATCCAGTATGCCATCAAAAACCCCCAGATGTCCCTTATAGAGTATGCCATCAGAATACTCCAGGTGCCCCTTATACAGTATGCCATCAAAATACCCCAGATGCCCCTTATACAGTATGCCATCAGAATATTCCAGGTGCCCCTTATACAGTATGCCATCAGAATACTCCAGGTGCCCCTTATACAGTATGCCATCAGAATGCTCCAGTGCCCCTTATCCAGTATGCCATCAGAATGCTCCAGGTGCCCCTTATACAGTATGCCACCAGAATGATCAAGTGCCCCTTATACAGTATGCCATCAGAATGCTCCAGGTGCCCCTTATACAGTATGCCATCAGAATACTCCAGTGCTCCTTATACAGTATGCCATCAGAATACTCCAGGTGTCCCTTATACAGTATGCCATCAGAATACTCCAGTGCTCCTTATCCAGTATGCCATCAGAATACCCCAGGTGTCCCTTATACAGTATGCCATCAGAATACTACAGTGCTCCTTATACAGTATGCCATCAGAATACCCCAGGTGTCCCTTATACAGTATGCCATCAGAATACTCCAGTGCTCCTTATACAGTATGCCATCAGAATACTCCAGGTGTCCCTTATCCAGTATGCCATCAGAATACTCCAGGTGTCCCTTATCCAGTATGCCATCAGAATACTCCAGGTGTCCCTTATCCAGTATGCCATCAGAATCCTCCAGGTGCCCATTATACTGTATGCTATCAGAATACTCCAGGTGTCCCTTATCCAGTATGCCATCAGAATACTCCAGGTGTCCCTTATACATTATGCCATCAGAATACTCCAGGTGTCCCTTATCCAGTATGCCATTAGAATACTCCAGGTGTCCCTTATATAGTATGCCATCAGAATACTCCAGTGCTCCTTATACAGTATACCATCAGAATGCTCCAGGTGCCCTTTATACAGAATGCCATCAGAATGCTCCAGGTGCCCATTATACTGTATGCAATCAGAATACTCCAGGTGCCCATTATACTGTATGCAATCAGAATACTCCAGGTGCCCATTATGCAGTATGCCATCAGAATCCTCCAGGTGCCTCTTATCCAGTATGCCATCAGAATACTCCAGGTGTCCCTTATACAGTATGCCATCAGAATACTCCAGTGCTTCTTATACAGTATGCCATCAGAATGCTCCAGGTGCCCCTTATACAGTATGCCATCAGAATACTCCAGTGCTCCTTATACAGTATGCCATCAGAATACCCCAGGTGTCCCTTATACAGTATGCCATCAGAATACTACAGTGCTCCTTATACAGTATGCCATCAGAAAACTCCAGTGCTCCTTATACAGTATGCCATCAGAATACTCCAGGTGTCCCTTATCCAGTATGCTTTCAGAATCCTCCAGGTGTCCCTTATATAGTATGCTATCAGAATCCTTCAGGTGTCCCTTATACAGTATGCCATCAGAATACTCCAGGTGTCCCTTATACAGTATGCTATCAGAATCCTATACAGTATGCCATCAGAATACTCCAGGTGCCCCTTACACAGTATGCCATCAGAATACTCCAGGTGCCCCTTATCCAGTATGCCATCAGAATACTCCAGGAGCCCCTTATACTGTATGCCATCAGAATACTCCAGGTGTCCCTTATACAGTATGCCATCAGAATACTCCAGGTGCCCCTTATCCAGTATGCCATCAAAACCCCCCAGATGTCCCTTATAGAGTATGCCATCAGAATACTCCAGGTGCCCCTTATACAGTATGCCATCAAAATACCCCAGATGCCCCTTATACAGTATGCCATCAGAATATTCCAGGTGCTCCTTATACAGTATGCCATCAGAATACTCCAGGTGCCCCTTATACAGTATGCCATCAGAATGCTCCAGTGCCCCTTATCCAGTATGCCATCAGAATGCTCCAGGTGCCCCTTATACAGTATGCCACCAGAATGATCAAGTGCCCCTTATACAGTATGCCATCAGAATGCTCCAGGTGCCCCTTACACAGTATGCCATCAGAATACTCCAGTGCTCCTTATACAGTATGCCATCAGCATACTCCAGGTGTCCCTTATACAGTATGCCATCAGAATACTCCAGTGCTCCTTATCCAGTATGCCATCAGAATACCCCAGGTGTCCCTTATACAGTATGCCATCAGAATACTACAGTGCTCCTTATACAGTATGCCATCAGAATACCCCAGGTGTCCCTTATACAGTATGCCATCAGAATACTCCAGTGCTCCTTATACAGTATGCCATCAGAATACTCCAGGTGTCCCTTATCCAGTATGCCATCAGAATACTCCAGGTGTCCCTTATCCAGTATGCCATCAGAATACTCCAGGTGTCCCTTATCCAGTATGCCATCAGAATCCTCCAGGTGCCCATTATACTGTATGCAATCAGAATACTCCAGGTGTCCCTTATCCAGTATGCCATCAGAATACTCCAGGTGTCCCTTATACATTATGCCATCAGAATACTCCAGGTGTCCCTTATCCAGTATGCCATCAGAATACTCCAGGTGTCCCTTATACAGTATGCCATCAGAATACTCCAGTGCTCCTTATACAGTATGCCATCAGAATGCTCCAGGTGCCCTTTATACAGAATGCCATCAGAATGCTCCAGGTGCCCATTATACTGTATGCAATCAGAATACTCCAGGTGCCCATTATACTGTATGCAATCAGAATACTCCAGGTGTCCCTTATCCAGTATGCCATCAGAATACTCCAGGTGTCCCTTATACAGTATGCCATCAGAATACTCCAGTGCTTCTTATACAGTATGCCATCAGAATGCTCCAGGTGCCCCTTATACAGTATGCCATCAGAATACTCCAGTGCTCCTTATACAGTATGCCATCAGAATACCCCAGGTGTCCCTTATACAGTATGCCATCAGAATACCCCAGGTGTCCCTTATACAGTATGCCATCAGAATACTCCAGTGCTCCTTATACAGTATGCCATCAGAATACTCCAGGTGTCCCTTATCCAGTATGCCATCAGAATACTCCAGGTGTCCCTTATCCAGTATGCCATCAGAATACTCCAGGTGTCCCTTATCCAGTATGCCATCAGAATACTCCAGGTGTCCCTTATCCAGTATGCCATCAGAATCCTCCAAGTGCCCATTATACTGTATGCAATCAGAATACTCCAGGTGTCCCTTATCCAGTATGCCATCAGAATACTCCAGGTGTCCCTTATCCAGTATGCCATCAGAATACTCCAGGTGTCCCTTATCCAGTATTCCATCAGAATACTCCAGGTGTCCCTTATCCAGTATGCCATTTGAATACTCCAGGTGTCCCTTATACAGTATGCCATCAGAATACTTCAGTGCTCCTTATACAGTATGCCATCAGAATACTCCAGGTGCCCCTTATACAGAATGCCATCAGAATGCTCCAGGTGCCCATTATACTGTATGCAATCAGAATACTCCAGGTGTCCCTTATCCAGTATGCCATCAGAATACTCCAGGTGTCCCTTATCCAGTATGCCATCAGAATACTCCAGGTGCCCCTTATCCAGTATGCCATCAGAATACTCCAGGTGTCCCTTATACAGTATGCCATCAGAATGCTCTAGGTGCCCATTATACTGTATGCAATCAGAATACTCCAGGTGCCCTTATCCAGTATGCCATCAGAATACTCCAGGTGTCGCTTATCCAGTATGCCATCAGAATACTCCAGGTGCCCCTTATACTGTATGCTATCAGAATCCTCCAGGTGCCCCTTATACAGTATGCCATCAGAATACTCCAGGTGCCTCTTATCCAGTATGCCATCAGAATACTCCAGGTGTCCCTTATACAGTATGCCATCAGAATACTCCAGTGCTTCTTATACAGTATGCCATCAGAATGCTCCAGGTGCCCCTTATACAGTATGCCATCAGAATACTCCAGTGCTCCTTATACAGTATGCCATCAGAATACCCCAGGTGTCCCTTATACAGTATGCCATCAGAATACCCCAGGTGTCCCTTATACAGTATGCCATCAGAATACTCCAGTGCTCCTTATACAGTATGCCATCAGAATACTCCAGGTGTCCCTTATCCAGTATGCCATCAGAATACTCCAGGTGTCCCTTATCCAGTATGCCATCAGAATACTCCAGGTGTCCCTTATCCAGTATGCCATCAGAATACTCCAGGTGTCCCTTATCCAGTATGCCATCAGAATCCTCCAAGTGCCCATTATACTGTATGCAATCAGAATACTCCAGGTGTCCCTTATCCAGTATGCCATCAGAATACTCCAGGTGTCCCTTATCCAGTATGCCATCAGAATACTCCAGGTGTCCCTTATCCAGTATTCCATCAGAATACTCCAGGTGTCCCTTATCCAGTATGCCATTAGAATACTCCAGGTGTCCCTTATACAGTATGCCATCAGAATACTTCAGTGCTCCTTATACAGTATGCCATCAGAATACTCCAGGTGCCCCTTATACAGAATGCCATCAGAATGCTCCAGGTGCCCATTATACTGTATGCAATCAGAATACTCCAGGTGTCCCTTATCCAGTATGCCATCAGAATACTCCAGGTGTCCCTTATCCAGTATGCCATCAGAATACTCCAGGTGCCCCTTATCCAGTATGCCATCAGAATACTCCAGGTGTCCCTTATACAGTATGCCATCAGAATGCTCTAGGTGCCCATTATACTGTATGCAATCAGAATACTCCAGGTGCCCTTATCCAGTATGCCATCAGAATACTCCAGGTGTCGCTTATCCAGTATGCCATCAGAATACTCCAGGTGCCCCTTATACTGTATGCTATCAGAATCCTCCAGGTGCCCCTTATACAGTATGCCATCAGAATACTCCAGGTGCCTCTTATCCAGTATGCCATCAGAATACTCCAGGTGTCCCTTATACAGTATGCCATCAGAATACTCCAGTGCTTCTTATACAGTATGCCATCAGAATGCTCCAGGTGCCCCTTATACAGTATGCCATCAGAATACTCCAGTGCTCCTTATACAGTATGCCATCAGAATACCCCAGGTGTCCCTTATACAGTATGCCATCAGAATACTACAGTGCTCCTTATACAGTATGCCATCAGAAAACTCCAGTGCTCCTTATACAGTATGCCATCAGAATACTCCAGGTGTCCCTTATCCAGTATGCCATCAGAATACTCCAGGTGTCCCTTATCCAGTATGCTTTCAGAATCCTCCAGGTGTCCCTTATATAGTATGCTATCAGAATCCTCCAGGTGTCCCTTATACAGTATGCCATCAGAATACTCCAGGTGCCCCTTATACAGTATGCTATCAGAATCCTATACAGTATGCCATCAGAATACACCAGGTGCCCCATACACAGTATGCCATCAGAATACTCCAGGTGCCCCTTATCCAGTATGCCATCAGAATACTCCAGGTGCCCCTTATACTGTATGCCATCAGAATACTCCAGCTGCCCCTTATACAGTATGCCATCAGAATGATCAAGTGCCCCTTATACAGTATGCTATCAGAATACTCCAGGTGCCCCTTATACAGAATGCCATCAGAATGCTCCAAGTGCCCATTATACTGTATGCAATCAGAATACTCCAGGTGTCCCTTATATAGTATGCCATCAGAATATTCGAGGTGTCCCTTATCCAGTATGCCATCAGAATACTCCAGGTGCCCCTTATCCAGTATGCCATCAGAATGCTCCAGGTGCCCATTATACTGTATGCAATCAGAATACTCCAGGTGTCCCTTATACAGTATGCCATCAGAATACTCCAGTGCTCCTTATACAGTATGCCATCAGAATGCTCCAGGTGCCCCTTATACAGAATGCCATCAGAATGCTCCAGGTGCCCTTATACAGTATGCCATCAGAATGATCAAGTGCCCCTTATACAGTATGCTATCAGAATCCTCCAGGTGCCCCTTATACAGTATGCCATCAGAATACTCCAGGTGTCCAATATATAGTATGCTATCAGAATACTCCAGGTGTCCCTTATATAGTATGCCATCAGAATATTCGAGGTGTCCCTTATCCAGTATGCCATCAGAATACTCCAGGTGCCCCTTATCCAGTATGCCATCAGAATGCTCCAGGTGCCCATTATACTGTATGCAATCAGAATACTCCAGGTGTCCCTTATCCAGTATGCCATCAGAATACTCCAGGTGTCCCTTATACATTATGCCATCAGAATACTCCAGGTGTCCCTTATACAGTATGCCATCAGAATGCTCCAGGTGCCCCTTATCCAGTATGCCATCAGAATGCTCCAGGTGCCCATTATACTGTATGCAATCAGAATGCTCCAGGTGCCCATTATACTGTATGTAATCAGAATACTCCAGGTGTCCGTTACACAGTATGCCATCAGAATTCTCCAGGTGCCCCTTATACAGTATGCCATCAGAATACTCCAGTGCTCCTTATACAGTATGCCATCAGAATTCTCCAGTTGCCCCTTATACAGTATGCCATCAGAATGCTCCAGGTGCCCCTTATACAGAATGCCATCAGAATGCTCCAGGTGCCCATTATACTGTATGCAATCAGAATCCTCCAGGTGCCCCTTATACAGAATGCCATCAGAATGCTCCAGGTGCCCATTACACTGTATGCAATCAGAATGCTCCAGGTGCCCATTATACTGTATGCAATCAGAATACTCCAGGTGCCCCTTATACAGTATGCCATCAGAATGCTCCAGATGCCCCTTATACAGAATGCCATTAGAATGCTCCAGGTGCCCATTATACTGTATGCAATCAGAATGCTCCAGGTGCCCCTTATACTGAATGCCATTAGAATGCTCCAGGTGCCCATTATACTGTATGCAATCAGAATGCTCCAGGTGCCCATTATACTGTATGCAATCAGAATACTCCAGGTGTCCCTTATACAGTATGCCATCAGAATACTCCAGGTGCCCCTTATACAGAATGCCATCAGAATGCTCCAGGTGCCCATTATACTGTATGCAATCAGAATGCTCCAGGTGCCCCTTATACTGAATGCCATCAGAATGCTCCAGGTGCCCATTATACTGTATGCAATCAGAATGCTCCAGGTGCCCATTATACTGTATGCAATCAGAATACTCCAGGTGTCCCTTATACAGTATGCCATCAGAATACTCCAGGTGCCCCTTATACAGTATGCCATCAGAATGCTCCAGGTGCCCCTTATACAGTATGCCATCAGAATGCTCCAGGTGCCCCTTAAACAGTATGCCATCAGAATGCTCCAGGTGCCCCTTATACAGTATGCCATCAGAATGCTCCAGGTGCCCATTATACTGTATGCCATCAGAATACTCCAGTGCTTCTTATACAGTATGCCATCAGAATGCTCCAGGTGCCCCTTATACAGTATGCCATTAGAATACTCCAGTGCTCCTTATACAGTATGCCATCAGAATACCCCAGGTGTCCCTTATACAGTATGCCATCAGAATACTACAGTGCTCCTTATACAGTATGCCATCAGAATACTCCAGTGCTCCTTATACAGTATGCCATCAGAATACTCCAGGTGTCCCTTATCCAGTATGCCATCAGAATACTCCAGGTGTCCCTTATCCAGTATGCCATCAGAATACTCCAGGTGCCCCTTATCCAGTATGCCATCAGAATACTCCAGGAGCCCCTTATCCAGTATGCCATCAGAATGCTCCAGGTGCCCCTTATACAGAATGCCATCAGAATGCTCCAGGTGCCCATTATACTGTATGCAATCAGAATACTCCAGGTGTCCCTTATATAGTATGCCATCAGAATACTCCAGGTGCCCCTTATACACTATACCATCAGAATACTCCAGGTGTCCCTTATACAGTATGCCATCAGCGGGGCTGTATGCGCACTGATGTTCTCCGGCTCCCGTCACTGCCCCTTATACAGTATGCCATCAGAATGCTCCAGGTGCCCCTTATACAGTATGCCATCAGAATGCTCCAGGTGCTCCTTATACAGCATGCCATCAGAATGCTCCAGGTGCCCCTTATACAGAATGCCATCAGAATGCTCCAGGTGCCCATTATACTGTATGCAATCAGAATGCTCCAGGTGCCCCTTATACAGAATGCCATCAGAATGCTCCAGGTGCCCATTATACTGTATGCAATCAGAATGCTCCAGGTGCCCATTATACTGTATGCAATCAGAATACTCCAGGTGTCCCTTACACAGTATGCCATCAGAATACTCAAGGTGCCCCTTATACAGTATGCCATCAGAATGCTCCAGGTGCCCCTTACACAGTATGCCATCAGAATGCTCCAGGTGCCCCTTATCCAGTATGCCATCAGAATGCTCCAGGTGCCCATTATACTGTATGCAATCAGAATGCTCCAGGTGCCCATTATACTGTATGCAATCAGAATACTCCAGGTGTCCGTTACACAGTATGCCATCAGAATTCTCCAGGTGCCCCTTATACAGTATGCCATCAGAATACTCCAGTGCTCCTTATACAGTATGCCATCAGAATTCTCCAGTTGCCCCTTATACAGTATGCCATCAGAATGCTCCAGGTGCCCCTTATACAGAATGCCATCAGAATGCTCCAGGTGCCCATTATACTGTATGCAATCAGAATGCTCCAGGTGCCCCTTATACAGAATGCCATCAGAATGCTCCAGGTGCCCATTACACTGTATGCAATCAGAATGCTCCAGGTGCCCATTATACTGTATGCAATCAGAATACTCCAGGTGCCCCTTATACAGTATGCCATCAGAATGCTCCAGATGCCCCTTATACAGAATGCCATTAGAATGCTCCAGGTGCCCATTATACTGTATGCAATCAGAATGCTCCAGGTGCCCCTTATACTGAATGCCATTAGAATGCTCCAGGTGCCCATTATACTGTATGCAATCAGAATGCTCCAGGTGCCCATTATACTGTATGCAATCAGAATACTCCAGGTGTCCCTTATACAGTATGCCATCAGAATACTCCAGGTGCCCCTTATACAGAATGCCATCAGAATGCTCCAGGTGCCCATTATACTGTATGCAATCAGAATGCTCCAGGTGCCCCTTATACTGAATGCCATCAGAATGCTCCAGGTGCCCATTATACTGTATGCAATCAGAATGCTCCAGGTGCCCATTATACTGTATGCAATCAGAATACTCCAGGTGTCCCTTATACAGTATGCCATCAGAATACTCCAGGTGCCCCTTATACAGTATGCCATCAGAATGCTCCAGGTGCCCCTTATACAGTATGCCATCAGAATGCTCCAGGTGCCCCTTAAACAGTATGCCATCAGAATGCTCCAGGTGCCCCTTATACAGTATGCCATCAGAATGCTCCAGGTGCCCATTATACTGTATGCCATCAGAATACTCCAGTGCTTCTTATACAGTATGCCATCAGAATGCTCCAGGTGCCCCTTATACAGTATGCCATTAGAATACTCCAGTGCTCCTTATACAGTATGCCATCAGAATACCCCAGGTGTCCCTTATACAGTATGCCATCAGAATACTACAGTGCTCCTTATACAGTATGCCATCAGAATACTCCAGTGCTCCTTATACAGTATGCCATCAGAATACTCCAGGTGTCCCTTATCCAGTATGCCATCAGAATACTCCAGGTGTCCCTTATCCAGTATGCCATCAGAATACTCCAGGTGTCCCTTATCCAGTATGCCATCAGAATACTCCAGGTGCCCCTTATCCAGTATGCCATCAGAATACTCCAGGTGCCCCTTATCCAGTATGCCATCAGGATACTCCAGGTGTCCCTTATCCAGTATGCCATCAGAATACTCCAGGTGCCCCTTATCCAGTATGCCATCAGAATACTCCAGGTGCCCCTTATCCAGTATGCCATCAGAATGCTCCAGGTGCCCCTTATACAGAATGCCATCAGAATGCTCCCGGTGCCCATTATACTGTATGCAATCAGAATACTCCAGGTGTCCCTTATATAGTATGCCATCAGAATACTCCAGGTGCCCCTTATACACTATACCATCAGAATACTCCAGGTGTCCCTTATACAGTATGCCATCAGCGGGGCTGTATGCGCACTGATGTTCTCCGGCTCCCGTCACCGCCCCTTATACAGTATGCCATCAGAATGCTCCAGGTGCCTGTTATACAGTATGCCATCAGAATGCTCCAGGTGCTCCTTATACAGCATGCCATCAGAATGCTTCAGGAGCCCCTTATACAGAATGCCATCAGAATGCTCCAGGTGCCCATTATACTGTATGCAATCAGAATGCTCCAGGTGCCCCTTATACAGAATGCCATCAGAATGCTCCAGGTGCCCATTATACACTATACCATCAGAATACTCCTGCTGTCCCTTATACAGTATGCCATCAGCGGGGCTGTATGCGCACTGATGTTCTCCGGGTCCCGTCACCGCCCCTTATACAGTATGCCATCAGAATGCTCCAGGTGCCCCTTATACAGTATGCCATCAGAATGCTCCAGGTGCTCCTTATACAGCATGCCATCAAAATGCTCCAGGTTCCCATTATACAGAATGCCATCAGAATGCTCCAGGTGCCCATTATACTATATGCAATTAGAATGCTCCAGGTGCCCCTTATACAGAATGCCATCAGAATGCTCCAGGTGCCCATTATACTGTATGCAATCAGAATGCTCCAGGTGCCCATTATACTGTATGCAATCAGAATACTCCAGGTGTCCCTTATACAGTATGCCATCAGAATACTCAAGGTGCCCCTTATACAGTATGCCATCAGAATGCTCAAGGTGCCCCTTATCCAGTATGCCATCAGAATGCTCCAGGTGCCCATTATACTGTATGTAATCAGAATGCTCCAGGTGCCCATTATACTGTATGCAATCAGAATCCTCCAGGTGCCCCTTATCCAGTATGCCATCAGAATACTCCAGGTGTCCCTTATACAGTATGCCATCAGAATACTCCAGTGCTTCTTATACAGTATGCCATCAGAATGCTCCAGGTGCCCCTTATACAGTATGCCATCAGAATACTCCAGTGCTCCTTATACAGTATGCCATCAGAATACCCCAGGTGTCCCTTATACAGTATGCCATCAGAATACTACAGTGCTCCTTATACAGTATGCCATCAGAATACTCCAGTGCTCCTTATACAGTATGCCATCAGAATACTCCAGGTGTCCCTTATCCAGTATGCCATCAGAATACTCCAGGTGTCCCTTATCCAGTATGCCGTCAGAATACTCCAGGTGTCCCTTATCCAGTATGCCATCAGAATACTCCAGGTGCCCCTTATCCAGTATGCCATCAGAATACTCCAGGTGCCCCTTATCCAGTATGCCATCAGGATACTCCAGGTGTCCCTTATCCAGTATGCCATCAGAATACTCCAGGTGCCCCTTATCCAGTATGCCATCAGAATACTCCAGGAGCCCCTTATCCAGTATGCCATCAGAATGCTCCAGGTGCCCCTTATACAGAATGCCATCAGAATGCTCCAGGTGCCCATTATACTGTATGCAATCAGAATACTCCAGGTGTCCCTTATATAGTATGCCATCAGAATACTTCAGGTGCCCCTTATACACTATACCATCAGAATACTCCAGGTGTCCCTTATACAGTATGCCATCAGCGGGGCTGTATGCGCACTGATGTTCTCCGGCTCCCGTCACTGCCCCTTATACAGTATGCCATCAGAATGCTCCTGGTGCCCCTTATACAGTATGCCATCAGAATGCTCCAGGTGCTCCTTATACAGCATGCCATCAGAATGCTCCAGGTGCCCCTTATACAGAATGCCATCAGAATGCTCCAGGTGCCCATTATACTGTATGCAATCAGAATGCTCCAGGTGCCCCTTATACAGAATGCCATCAGAATGCTCCAGGTGCCCATTATACTGTATGCAATCAGAATGCTCCAGGTGCCCATTATACTGTATGCAATCAGAATACTCCAGGTGTCCCTTACACAGTATGCCATCAGAATACTCAAGGTGCCCCTTATACAGTATGCCATCAGAATGCTCCACGTGCCCCTTATACAGTATGCCATCAGAATGCTCCAGGTGCCCCTTATCCAGTATGCCATCAGAATGCTCCAGGTGCCCATTATACTGTATGCAATCAGAATGCTCCAGGTGCCCATTATACTGTATGCAATCAGAATACTCCAGGTGTCCGTTACACAGTATGCCATCAGAATTCTCCAGGTGCCCCTTATACAGTATGCCATCAGAATACTCCAGTGCTCCTTATACAGTATGCCATCAGAATTGTCCAGTTGCCCCTTATACAGTATGCCATCAGAATGCTCCAGGTGCCCCTTATACAGAATGCCATCAGAATGCTCCAGGTGCCCATTATACTGTATGCAATCAGAATGCTCCAGGTGCCCCTTATACAGAATGCCATCAGAATGCTCCAGGTGCCCATTACACTGTATGCAATCAGAATGCTCCAGGTGCCCATTATACTGTATGCAATCAGAATACTCCAGGTGCCCCTTATACAGTATGCCATCAGAATGCTCCAGATGCCCCTTATACAGAATGCCATCAGAATGCTCCAGGTGCCCATTATACTGTATGCAATCAGAATGCTCCAGGTGCCCCTTATACTGAATGCCATTAGAATGCTCCAGGTGCCCATTATACTGTATGCAATCAGAATGCTCCAGGTGCCCATTATACTGTATGCAATCAGAATACTCCAGGTGTCCCTTATACAGTATGCCATCAGAATACTCCAGGTGCCCCTTATACGGAATGCATCAGAATGCTCCAGGTGCCCATTATACTGTATGCAATCAGAATGCTCCAGGTGCCCCTTATACTGAATGCCATCAGAATGCTCCAGGTGCCCATTATACTGTATGCAATCAGAATGCTCCAGGTGCCCATTATACTGTATGCAATCAGAATACTCCAGGTGTCCCTTATACAGTATGCCATCAGAATACTCCAGGTGCCCCTTATACAGTATGCCATCAGAATGCTCCAGGTGCCCCTTATACAGTATGCCATCAGAATGCTCCAGGTGCCCCTTATACAGTATGCCATCAGAATGCTCCAGGTGCCCCTTATACAGTATGCCATCAGAATGCTCCAGGTGCCCATTATACTGTATGCCATCAGAATACTCCAGTGCTTCTTATACAGTATGCCATCAGAATGCTCCAGGTGCCCCTTATACAGTATGCCATTAGAATACTCCAGTGCTCCTTATACAGTATGCCATCAGAATACCCCAGGTGTCCCTTATACAGTATGCCATCAGAATACTACAGTGCTCCTTATACAGTATGCCATCAGAATACTCCAGTGCTCCTTATACAGTATGCCATCAGAATACTCCAGGTGTCCCTTATCCAGTATGCCATCAGAATACTCCAGGTGTCCCTTATCCAGTATGCCATCAGAATACTCCAGGTGTCCCTTATCCAGTATGCCATCAGAATACTCCAGGTGCCCCTTATCCAGTATGCCATCAGAATACTCCAGGTGCCCCTTATCCAGTATGCCATCAGAATACTCCAGGTGTCCCTTATCCAGTATGCCATCAGAATACTCCAGGTGCCCCTTATCCAGTATGCCATCAGAATACTCCAGGTGCCCCTTATCCAGTATGCCATCAGAATGCTCCAGGTGCCCCTTATACAGAATGCCATCAGAATGCTCCAGGTGCCCATTATACTGTATGCAATCAGAATACTCCAGGTGCCCCTTATACAGTATGCCATTAGAATACTCCAGTGCTCCTTATACAGTATGCCATCAGAATACCCCAGGTGTCCCTTATACAGTATGCCATCAGAATACTACAGTGCTCCTTATACAGTATGCCATCAGAATACTCCAGTGCTCCTAATACAGTATGCCATCAGAATACTCCAGGTGTCCCTTATCCAGTATGCCATCAGAATACTCCAGGTGCCCCTTATACACTATACCATCAGAATACTCCAGGTGTCCCTTATACAGTATGCCATCAGCGGGGCTGTATGCGCACTGATGTTCTCCGGCTCCCGTCACCGCCCCTTATACAGTATGCCATCAGAATGCTCCAGGTGCCTCTTATACAGTATGCCATCAGAATGCTCCAGGTGCTCCTTATACAGCATGCCATCAGAATGCTTCAGGAGCCCCTTATACAGAATGCCATCAGAATGCTCCAGGTGCCCATTATACTGTATGCAATCAGAATGCTCCAGGTGCCCCTTATACAGAATGCCATCAGAATGCTCCAGGTGCCCATTATATTGTATGCAATCAGAATGCTCCAGGTGCCCATTATACTGTATGCAATCAGAATACTCCAGGTGTCCCTTATACAGTATGCCATCAGAATACTCAAGGTGCCCCTTATACAGTATGCCATCATAATGCTCCAGGTGCCCCTTATACAGTATGCCATCAGAATGCTCCAGGTGCCCCTTATCCAGTATGCCATCAGAATGCTCCAGGTGCCCATTATACTGTATGCAATCAGAATGCTCCAGGTGCCCATTATACTGTATGCAATCAGAATACTCCAGGTGTCCGTTACACAGTATGCCATCAGAATATTCCAGGTGCCCCTTATACAGTATGCCATCAGAATACTCCAGTGCTCCTTATACAGTATGCCATCAGAATTCTCCAGGTGCCCCTTATACAGTATGCTATCAGAATGCTCCAGGTGCCCCTTATACAGAATGCCATTAGAATGCTCCAGGTGCCCATTATACAGTATGCAATCAGAATGCTCCAGGTGCCCCTTATACAGAATGCCATCAGAATGCTCCAGGTGCCCATTACACTGTATGCAATCAGAATGCTCCAGGTGCCCATTATACTGTATGCAATCAGAATACTCCAGGTGCCCCTTATTCAGTATGCCATCAGAATGCTCCAGATGCCCCTTATACAGAATGCCATCAGAATGCTCCAGGTGCCCATTATACTGTATGCAATCAGAATGCTCCAGGTGCCCCTTATACTGAATGCCATCAGAATGCTCCAGGTGCCCATTATACTGTATGCAATCAGAATGCTCCAGGTGCCCATTATACTGTATGCAATCAGAATGCTCCAGGTGCCCCTTATACTGAATGCCATCAGAATGCTCCAGGTGCCCATTATACTGTATGCAATCAGAATGCTCCAGGTGCCCATTAAACTGTATGCAATCAGAATACTCCAGGTGTCCCTTATACAGTATGCCATCAGAATACTCCAGGTGCCCCTTATACAGAATGCCATCAGAATGCTCCAGGTGCCCCTTATACAGTATGCCATCAGAATGCTCCAGGTGTCCCTTATACAGTATGCCATCAGAATGCTCCAGGTGCCCCTTATACAGTATGCCATCAGAATGCTCCAGGTGCCCCTTATACAGTATGCCATCAGAATGCTCCAGGTGCCCCTTATACAGTATGCCATCAGAATGCTCCAGGTGCCCCTTATACAGTATGCCATCAGAATGCTCCAGGTGCCCCTTATACAGAATGCCATCAGAATGCTCCAGGTGCCCATTATACTGTATGCAATCAGAATACTCCAGGTGTCCCTTATATAGTATGCCATCAGAATACTCCAGGTGCCCCTTATACACTATACCATCAGAATACTCCAGGTGTCCCTTATACAGTATGCCATCAGCGGGGCTGTATGCGCACTGATGTTCTCCGGCTCCCGTCACCGCCCCTTATACAGTATGCCATCAGAATGCTCCAGGTGCCCCTTATACAGTATGCCATCAGAATGCTCCAGGTGCTCCTTATACAGTATGCCATCAGAATGCTCCAGGTGCCCCTTATACAGAATGCCATCAGAATGCTCCAGGTGCCCATTATACTGTATGCAATCAGAATGCTCCAGGTGCCCATTATACTGTATGCAATCAGAATACTCCAGGTGTCCCTTATACAGTGTGCCATCAGAATACTCAAGGTGCCCCTTATACAGTATGCCATCAGAATGCTCCAGGTGCCCCTTATACAGTATGCCATCAGAATGCTCCAGGTGCCCCTTATCCAGTATGCCATCAGAATGCTCCAGGTGCCCATTATACTGTATGCAATCAGAATGCTCCAGGTGCCCATTATACTGTATGCAATCAGAATACTCCAGGTGTCCGTTACACAGTATGCCATCAGAATACTCCAGGTGCCCCTTATACAGTATGACATCAGAATACTCCAGTGCTCCTTATACAGTATGCCATCAGAATTCTCCAGGTGCCCCTTATACAGTATGCCATCAGAATGCTCCAGGTGCCCCTTATACAGAATGCCATCAGAATGCTCCAGGTGCCCATTATACTGTATGCAATCAGAATGCTCCAGGTGCCCCTTATACTGAATGCCATCAGAATGCTCCAGGTGCCCATTATACTGTATGCAATCAGAATGCTCCAGGTGCCCATTATACTGTATGCAATCAGAATACTCCAGGTGTCCCTTATACAGTATGCCATCAGAATACTCCAGGTGCCCCTTATACAGAATGCCATCAGAATGCTCCAGGTGCCCATTATACTGTATGCAATCAGAATGCTCCAGGTGCCCCTTATACAGTATGCCATCAGAATGCTCCAGGTGTCCCTTATACAGTATGCCATCAGAATGCTCCAGGTGCCCCTTATACAGTATGCCATCAGAATGCTCCAGGTGCCCCTTATACAGTATGCCATCAGAATGCTCCAGGTGCCCCTTATACAGTATGCCATCAGAATGCTCCAGGTGCCCCTTATACAGTATGCCATCAGAATGCTCCAGGTGCCCATTATACTGTATGCAATCAGAATGCTCCAGGTGCCCATTATACTGTATGCAATCAGAATACTCCAGGTGTCCGTTACACAGTATGCCATCAGAATATTCCAGGTGCCCCTTATACAGTATGCCATCAGAATACTCCAGTGCTCCTTATACAGTATGCCATCAGAATTCTCCAGGTGCCCCTTATACAGTATGCCATCAGAATGCTCCAGGTGCCCCTTATACAGAATGCCATTAGAATGCTCCAGGTGCCCATTATACAGTATGCAATCAGAATGCTCCAGGTGCCCCTTATACAGAATGCCATCAGAATGCTCCAGGTGCCCATTACACTGTATGCAATCAGAATGCTCCAGGTGCCCATTATACTGTATGCAATCAGAATACTCCAGGTGCCCCTTATTCAGTATGCCATCAGAATGCTCCAGATGCCCCTTATACAGAATGCCATCAGAATGCTCCAGGTGCCCATTATACTGTATGCAATCAGAATGCTCCAGGTGCCCCTTATACTGAATGCCATCAGAATGCTCCAGGTGCCCATTATACTGTATGCAATCAGAATGCTCCAGGTGCCCATTATACTGTATGCAATCAGAATGCTCCAGGTGCCCCTTATACTGAATGCCATCAGAATGCTCCAGGTGCCATTATACTGTATGCAATCAGAATGCTCCAGGTGCCCATTATACTGTATGCAATCAGAATACTCCAGGTGTCCCTTATACAGTATGCCATCAGAATACTCCAGGTGCCCCTTATACAGAATGCCATCAGAATGCTCCAGGTGCCCCTTATACAGTATGCCATCAGAATGCTCCAGGTGTCCCTTATACAGTATGCCAACAGAATGCTCCAGGTGCCCCTTATACAGTATGCCATCAGAATGCTCCAGGTGCCCCTTATACAGTATGCCATCAGAATGCTCCAGGTGCCCCTTATACAGTATGCCATCAGAATGCTCCAGGTGCCCCTTATACAGTATACCATCAGAATGCTCCAGGTGCCCCTTATACAGAATGCCATCAGAATGCTCCAGGTGCCCATTATACTGTATGCAATCAGAATACTCCAGGTGTCCCTTATATAGTATGCCATCAGAATACTCCAGGTGCCCCTTATACACTATACCATCAGAATACTCCAGGTGTCCCTTATACAGTATGCCATCAGCGGGGCTGTATGCGCACTGATGTTCTCCGGCTCCCGTCACCGCCCCTTATACAGTATGCCATCAGAATGCTCCAGGTGCCCCTTATACAGTATGCCATCAGAATGCTCCAGGTGCTCCTTATACAGCATGCCATCAGAATGCTCCAGGTGCCCCTTATACAGAATGCCATCAGAATGCTCCAGGTGCCCATTATACTGTATGCAATCAGAATGCTCCAGGTGCCCATTATACTGTATGCAATCAGAATACTCCAGGTGTCCCTTATACAGTATGCCATCAGAATACTCAAGGTGCCCCTTATACAGTATGCCATCAGAATGCTCCAGGTGCCCCTTATACAGTATGCCATCAGAATGCTCCAGGTGCCCCTTATCCAGTATGCCATCAGAATGCTCCAGGTGCCCATTATACTGTATGCAATCAGAATGCTCCAGGTGCCCATTATACTGTATGCAATCAGAATACTCCAGGTGTCCGTTACACAGTATGCCATCAGAATACTCCAGGTGCCCCTTATACAGTATGACATCAGAATACTCCAGTGCTCCTTATACAGTATGCCATCAGAATTCTCCAGGTGCCCCTTATACAGTATGCCATCAGAATGCTCCAGGTGCCCCTTATACAGAATGCCATCAGAATGCTCCAGGTGCCCATTATACTGTATGCAATCAGAATGCTCCAGGTGCCCCTTATACAGAATGCCATCAGAATGCTCCAGGTGCCCATTACACTGTATGCAATCAGAATGCTCCAGGTGCCCATTATACTGTATGCAATCAGAATACTCCAGGTGCCCCTTATACAGTATGCCATCAGAATGCTCCAGATGCCCCTTATACAGAATGCCATCAGAATGCTCCAGGTGCCCATTATACTGTATGCAATCAGAATGCTCCAGGTGCCCCTTATACTGAATGCCATCAGAATGCTCCAGGTGCCCATTATACTGTATGCAATCAGAATGCTCCAGGTGCCCATTATACTGTATGCAATCAGAATACTCCAGGTGTCCCTTATACAGTATGCCATCAGAATACTCCAGGTGCCCCTTATACAGAATGCTCCAGGTGCCCATTATACTGTATGCAATCAGAATGCTCCAGGTGCCCCTTATACAGTATGCCATCAGAATGCTCCAGGTGTCCCTTATACAGTATGCCATCAGAATGCTCCAGGTGCCCCTTATACAGTATGCCATCAGAATGCTCCAGGTGCCCCTTATACAGTATGCCATCAGAATGCTCCAGGTGCCCCTTATACAGTATGCCATCAGAATGCTCCAGGTGCCCCTTATACAGTATGCCATCAGAATGCTCCAGGTGCCCATTATACAGTATGCCATCAGAATACTCCAGGTGTCACTTATATAGTATGCCATCAGAATACTCCAGGTGCCCCTTATACAGTATGCCATCAGAATACTACAGTGCTCCTTATACAGTATGCCATCAGAATACTCCAGGTGCCCCTTATACAGTATGCCATCAAAATATTCCAGATGCCCCTTATACAGTATGCCATCAGAATACTACAGTGCTCCTTATACAGTATGCTATCAGAATGCTCCAGGTGTCCCTTATACAGTATGCCATCAGAATGCTCCAGGTGCCCCTTATACAGAATGCCATCAGAATGCTCCAGGTGTCCCTTATCCAGTATGCCATCAGAATGCTCCAGGTGCCCCTTATACAGTATGCCATCAGAATGCTCCAGGTGCCCATTATACTGTATGCAATCAAAATCCTTAATGTGACAGCTAACCCCAGATTACCCTTTTAGTCTCCACATGACCCTTATACAGTATATGGTACCATCAGACACACCTGCATGCCCCTAACATGCCATAAAGCCCCTGCAGTCCCTTTTAGCCTGGTTCTGTCTCAGCGGATGAAATAACTGATATAGTATATGTAATATGTTTTCCAGCACTGTACTATGGGGGTAATTCAGACCTGATCGCAGCAGCAAATTAGTTAGAAGTTGGGCAAAACCATGGGGGTCATTCCGAGTTGATCGTAGCCTTGCAAAATTTTGCAGTGCTACGATCATGTCCATAGACATGCGGGGGGACGCCCAGCACAGGGCTATCCCGCCCAGTATGTCAGTGCCCCCCCCCCCTGCAGAAGTGCAAAAGCATCGCACAGCAGCGATGCTTTTGCACTTTAGGAGTAGTTCCCACCAGCGCAGCTTTAGCGTGCTGGCCGGGAGCTTCTCGTCGCTCCCCGACACGCAGCCGCTGCGGCCCGCCCCCGCGCGGTCCGGGCACGCCTGTGTTGGCTGTACCGCGCCCACGAAATGGCAAATGTTGCCGTTTCGTCCCCGCCCAGCGACCGCCTCTACCTGTCAATCAGGCAGAGGCGATCGTACCATAGCGACGGCCTTTGGCCATCTGGTATGCGCCGGCACTGTGGCGCCGGCGCAGTTTTGACTCGATCACACCGCTGAGATAAACTGCAGCATGCGATCGGGTCAGAATGACCCCCCATGTGCACTGCAGGTGTGGCAGATATAACATGTGCAGAGAGAGTTAGATTTGGGTGGGTTATTTTGTTTCTATGCAGGGTAAATACTGGCTGCTTTATTTTTACACTGCAAATTAGATTGCAGATTGAACACACCCCACCCAAATCTAACTCTCTCTGCACAGGTTACATCTGCCTCCCCTGCAGTGCACATGGGTGGTCATTCCGAGTTGATCGCAGCCAGCAACTTTTAGCTGCTGCTGCGATCAATAGTCCACGCCTATGGGGGAGTGTATTTTAGCTTAGCAGGGGTGCGATCGCTTGTGCAGCTCTGCTAAGCTAAAAAAATTTCAAGCAAAAGAAGACTAGGCCTGGACATACTTACCCTGTGCGACGATCTCAGCGATGCTGGGGCCGGCTTTGACGTCAGACATCCGCCCTCCGTTTTCCTTACCACTCCCCAAAAACGATCTCCAACAGTCCGGATCCGCCCTGGAACGCCTTCTTCCTGTCAATCTTCTTTGCGGTCGGCTCTACGACCGCTTCCTTCGGTAGACGCGACGTAACCCAGCAACCCCTGTCGCCGAGCAACGTCACGCACTGCGGCCGCTGCTCATGCGCATTCCGTACCCATTCGCAGCGATAAACCGCTGCGTGCGAACGGGTCGGAATGACCCCCATGGTTTTACCCAACTGCTAACGAATTTGCTGCTGCGATCAACTCTGAATTAGGCCCTAGGTAAGAGAATCTCCCCTGCCAGTCTGTATACAGGGCCTAAGCCCAGCACATTGGTAACCATTTTCCGCGCATGCTATAAAACCACAAGGCGCACTAACATACAAACCATATATCTGATAAACCTGCGCTGGTTTCAAATGACACAACAGTTCACGTATATAAATATTTAATGAGCTGGGGGACTAATTGTCAGATTGGTGATACTGTGAGGTACTGTGTATGACTGGGGCAGGCGACTCTCACTGATAATACGCAGTCTCCGGTTGTGCTGATCTGCAGTCGCTGCTCGTTCATCCTTCAGCATCTGTTCCTCCATCTCCAGGGAATAGCCTGATCAGCGCATTCAGTTAGAACTCCCTTCCCCTATAATACTGTCTGATCACTGAGCCGAGCGTCACTCATTACTCCGATCCAATTTTACACTTATCTCAATTAGGTATTCTACAGGGCCTGTAACTAATAACTTCCTGCCCAACAAAACGCACAAATCGCAACTTCATTTGTAGATTAGACTCAATAGGCCTTGTTTATAAGGCACACTCGCTGAGCACCACATAACGCCTTGCTCTGCCGGTGGTGCATATCACTGAGCACCACATAACGCCTGGCGCTGGTGCACATTGCTGAGCACTACATAACGCCTTGCTCTGGCAGTGGTGCACATCGTTGAGCACCACATACCGCCTTGCTCTGGCGGTAGTGCACATCGCTGAACACCACATAACGCCTTGCTCTGGTGGTGGTGCACATCGCTGAGCACCACATAACACCTTGCTCTGGTGGTGGTGTACATTTCTGTGCACCACATAACGCCTTGCTCTGGCCGTGGTGCACATCACTAAGCACCACATAACGTCTTGCTCTGGCGGTGGTGCACACATTGCTGTGCACCACATAACGCCTTGCTCTGGCGGTGGTGCACATCGCTGAACACCACATAACGCCTTGCTCTGGTGGTGGTGCACATCGCTGAGCACCACATAACACCTTGCTCTGGTGGTGGTGCACATTGCTGTACACCACATAACGCCTTGCTCTGGCAGTAGTGCACATCGCTGAACACCGCATAACGCCTTGCTCTGGCGGTAGTGCACATCGCTGAACACCACATAACGCCTTGCTCTGGCGGTGCTGCACATTGCTGTACACCACATAACGCCTTGCTCTGGCGGTGGTGCACATCGCTGAACACCACATAACGCCTTGCTCTGGCGGTGGTGCACATTGCTGTACACCACATAACGACTTGCTCTGGCAGTAGTGCACATCACTGAACACCACATAACGCCTTGCTCTTGCGGTGGAGGTGCACATCGCTGAGCACCGCATAACGCCTTGCTCTGGCAGTAGTGCACATCGCTGAGCACCACATAACGCCTTGCTCTGGCAGTGGTGCACATTGCTGTGCACCACATAACGCCTTGCTCTGGCAGTGGTGCACATTGCTGTACACCACATAACGCCTTGCTCTGGCGGTGGTGCATATCACTGAACACCACATAACGCCTTGCTCTGGTGGTGGTGCACATCGCTGAGCACTACATAACGCCTTGCTCTGCCGGTGGTGCATATCACTGAGCACCACATAGCGCCTGGCTCTGGCAGTGGTGCACATCGCTGAGCACCACATCATGCCTTGCTCTGGCAGTGGTGCACATTGCTGTACACCACATAACGCCTTGCTCTGGCGGTGGTGCATATCACTGAACACCACATAACGCCTTGCTCTGGCGGTGGTGCACATCGCTGAGCACCACATAACGCCTTGCTCTGGCGGTGGTGCACATAGATGGTCTGGCAGTGCCCATCAAGGGTTACCACTTCCCATTTTATTAAATAACCCTTTCCATCTTTATCACCATTAATAGCTTTCATCGCTATAAGAGAGAGGGGACATCTGGGCTGTTTACATGACACATCTCTTTTGTGCATGTGGCAGGGTTGCACTGAACAGCTCATTTATAATTCAGCACTTTAGTCTGGAGTTCCACTTGGTTTATTTTTTGGATTTAAAGATATTAATTATAGGGCCGGCGTGGCAACCTGTGGCTCTCCAGCTGCTGTGAAACTACATATCCCAGCATGCTCTGCCACAGTTGTAACATTCACTAACAGCAAACCTATGGCAGATGAAGTGCCGCAGGTTGGCAAGGCCTTTCTTAAGGGCTATGGAGTCTAATCCAGATGTGGACGGAGTGGCTATCGCTGCAGCTTCCTTGGAAGCAGTAGTGAAAGCTCTGTAAATTAATGCAGCAGGAGGCGTCTATTATAAGCAGATGCCTCCTGCTGCAGGGATCACTGACTCATCATGAGGGACGCACAAGCCGCCCGTCGCAGGGGCCAGCAAATCTCCGTCCAATGACGGGGATCCCTGGCCGCTTCCCTCTCCCTAAACGGCCGCGACACGCCTCTGTTATCACAAATGGAGGCCGTCGCCGCCCTACACCGCAGGACTCATTTGCGCACCAGAAGGGGTCCTTGCATGCACAAAATACCTAGTATTGCTACTTTCCACATCAGGAGGCAGATCCAATCTGATCTGAATGAGGGCCACTGTCTGTACTGTTTTACTTTTGTAATCGGTTACAAGGATTTCAGCATGTTATGTAATTCCTCTGTGCAGACACGAAGGGAGAACAACCCCCCTGGTGGAGGTGACGCCGCCTCACTCCCTGATGTACGCTTACACAATGGGGGACCTTGAGAGAGAACAGTGACTGTATGACAGGAAGGGCTATTGTGCAGCTGTGAATAACAGAGAGATGCAGCATAATGTGTCGCTGTGATCGGGTCAGCCCAGTCTGCACACAGAGCCTGTCCCCGCATAACTGCTAGAGTGCGGCTGTATGTTTACAGAGGGAGATCCGTATATTCAACCCGAAGGCCAACGTGCCAGATCTAAGCCCAAACATAATAAAGATCTCACCTTCCAGAACCTGTACCAAATGGACAAATCCTACAGATTAAAGTTGGAGTATTAACGTTTGCCGAGTCAGTATATGCACAGAAATACAGGCAACATAAAAGCCGCCGCTCACGAGGGGGTCACTGCCTGTGATTGAAGCAAGAGTGGGGGAGTTGTGGGCAACTGGAACCCCTTAAAATTGCACCCATGAATGTCTACAGATTTAGATTCACTGTTCTGGGGAATACAACTGTTTGTGCACCTACAGTATATGTGTGAAGGCCAGAGATTGAAGGCATCCCTTTTTATTTGTCCTGACGAACCACACGACCCATAGTGCTCTGGGGCAGTGCTGAGACTAAGCTCATGAAAGTCAGAGGTGGAGAGAGCAAATCATTGACATAACTGAATTGTAGAGGCTTCATGTGATCCTTTTGTCAGGCGATTGGATTCAGAGCATGATACTGATTAAGACGCAGCTCGGTGTATGACCGGAAATAGTGAGTTTTAGCGCGCACACGCAGAAGCAAATTTACACTTTTTTTCAGCAATTCGGGTTCAAAGGAAATTTGCCCAGATTTCTGGGCGTCAATGCTGCAGACACGTGCAAGAGATCCGTCTCACGGCGACATGAAATACTGCAGGTTCAAGGTACATGGATACATTTGACATATTATTCTATTATTAAAGTATATTATTTAAGAAATATCCTAACTTGTCTATTATATATTCTAACATCTCTATTAAAAGCTCTTTTTTTGAAGCAGAAGACAGAACTTTTCTCCAACCAAACAACAGATGAACAAGGAAATGTAAAGCTCCAGTTGTTGAGTGTAAATGGCGCCCAGAATAGGGGCTGAGACCAGATGTCTGATCAGGGATGTTTTCCTATATACCGTAACTACTAATTGCACCTTGTGGTTGAGCCTACAGGTGTCATGGATCTGCTACTATTTATCTATGTACTGAAACTGTATTTATACATAAAGTGCCTGATTCTGAGTTGCACGGGGGTCTGAATGCAGCTGCATCTAGCGAGTTTCAGCAAACCACACATGTGCCATAGTGAACAAACGCATCTTTGAGAATCTTGAGCGATCCTTAGTTGGACGCATCTCTGCTGATGAAATGGACATCTCTGGGTGTCAACTACGTGACAACTTGGCTGATGCACAGAAGGAAACCGTAGTGGGCATCAGGGGCGTTTCTACAGAGGAGGGGGCCCGTGTGCACCTCCGGGTGGGCCCCCTCCTCTGAACGGTGCTGTAGACGCCCGCCATGATCCGGAGACCAATTTGGCTACCGCGCATGCGCAGCAGCCATTTTGGTGGTGATTTCCGCAGCGGACGCTGCGCCCGCCACTGGACTCCGGTTAGGTAAGTATTTAAATGGGTGCAATGTGTGCGGTGTGGGACCCCCTGGACCCAGGGGCCCGTGTGCACCGCACACATTGCACCCATTATAGAAACGCCAATGGTGGGCATGTAGCCAGAGATTCACTTCTGGTGGTGTGTAGTTATCCCTCTGGAGAAGATGATGTCTGGTCTAATGTCACTTCTGGTGGTGGTGTGTTATCTCTCTGGAGAGGATGATGTGTGGTCTGATGTCACTTCTGGTGGTGGTGTGTTATCTCTCTGGAGAGGAAGATGTGTGGTCTGATGTCACTTCTGGTGGTGGTGTGTTATCTCTCTGGAGAAGATGATGTCTGGTCTAATGTCACTTCTGGTGGTGGTGTGTTATCTCTCTGGAGAGGAAGATGTCTGATCTGATGTCACTTCTGGTGGTGTGTAGTTATCCCTCTGGAGAAGATGATGTCTGGTCTAATGTCACTTCTGGTGGTGGTGTGTTATCTCTCTGGAGAGGATGATGTGTGGTCTGATGTCACTTCTGGTGGTGGTGTGTTATCTCTCTGGAGAGGAAGATGTCTGATCTGATGTCACTTCTGGTGGTGGTGTGTTATCTCTCTGGAGAGGAAGATGTCTGGTCTGATGTCACTTCTGGTGGTGGTGTGTTATCTCTCTGGAGAGGAAGATGTCTGGTCTGACGTCACTTCTGGTGGTGGTGTGTTATCTCTCTGGAGAGGAAGATGTCTGATCTGATGTCACTTCTGGTGGTGGTGTGTTATCTCTCTGGAGAGGAAGATGTCTGGTCTGATGTCACTTCTGGTGGTGGTGTGTTATCTCTCTGGAGAGGAAGATGTCTGATCTGATGTCACTTCTGGTGGTGGTGTGTTATCTCTCTGGAGAGGAAGATGTCTGATCTGATGTCACTTCTGGTGGTGGTGTGTTATCTCTCTGGAGAGGAAGATGTGTGGTCTGATGTCACTTCTGGTGGTGGTGTGTTATCTCTCTGGAGAGGAAGATGTGTGGTCTGATGTCACTTCTGGTGGTGGTGTGTTATCTCTCTGGAGAAGATGATGTCTGGTCTAATGTCACTTCTGGTGGTGGTGTGTAGTTATCCCTCTGGAGAAGATGATGTCTGGTCTAATGTCACTTCTGGTGGTGGTGTGTTATCCCTCTGGAGAAGATGATGTCTGGTCTAATGTCACTTCTGGTGGTGGTGTGTAGTTATCCCTCTGGAGAAGATGATGTCTGGTCTAATGTCACTTCTGGTGGTGGTGTGTTATCTCTCTGGAGAAGATGATGTCTGGTCTAATGTCACTTCTGGTGGTGGTGTGTAGTTATCCCTCTGGAGAAGATGATGTCTGGTCTAATGTCACTTCTGGTGGTGGTGTGTTATCCCTCTGGAGAAGATGATGTCTGGTCTAATATCACTTCTGGTGTTGGTGTGTTATCTCTCTGGAGAGGAAGATGTCTGGTCTGATGTCACTTCTGGTGGTGGTGTGTTATCTCTCTGGAGAGGAAGATGTGTGGTCTGATGTCACTTCTGGTGGTGGTGTGTTATCTCTCTGGAGAGGAAGATGTGTGGTCTGATGTCACTTCTGGTGGTGGTGTGTTATCCCTCTGGAGAAGATGATGTCTGGTCTAATGTCACTTCTGGTGGTGGTGTGTTATCTCTCTGGAGAGGATGATGTGTGGTCTGATGTCACTTCTGGTGGTGGTGTGTTATCTCTCTGGAGAGGAAGATGTCTGATCTGATGTCACTTCTGGTGGTGGTGTGTGATCCCTCTGGAGAGGAAGACGTGTAGTCTGATGTCACTTCTGGTGGTATGTTATCCCTCTGGAGAAGAAGACGTGTAGTCCGACGTCACTTCTGGTGGTAGTGTATTATCCCCCTAGAGACATAGATGTGTGGTCTGACGTCACTTTTGGTGGTGGTGTGTTATCCCTCTGGAGAGGAAGACGTGTAGAATGATGTAACTTCTGTTGGTGGTGTGTTATCCCTCTGGAGAGGAAGATGTCTGGTCTGACGTCACTTCTGGCGGTGGTGTGTTATCTCTCTGGAGAGGAAGATGTGTAGTCTGATGTCACTTCTGGTGATAGTGTGTTATACCTCTGGAGAGATAGACGTGTGGTCTGATGTCACTTCTGGTGGTGGTGTGTTATCCTTCTGGAGAGGAAGACGTGTAGTATGACATAGCTTCTTGTGGTGGTTAGTTATCCCTTTGGAAAGGAAGACGTTTGGTCTGATGTCACATTTGGTGGTAATTAGTTATCACTCTGCAGAGGAGAACATGTGTTCTAATGTCCCTTCTTGTATTGTGTTATTCCTTTGGAGAGGAAGATGCATGGTCTGACGTCACTTCTGGTGGTGATTAGTTATAACTCTAAAGAGGTAGACATGTGGTCTGAGGTCAGTTCTGGTGGTGGTGGGTTATCCTTCTGAAATTAGAGACATGTGGTATGACAAAGCTTCTGGTGATGGTGTGTTATCCCTCTGGAGAGGAAGACGTGTGGTCTGATGTCACTTCTGGTGATGGTGTTAAAAAGTGAAAAAAGAGACTACAGCACAGGTTTGTATCAAAAAACCACCAAGTATATACTTATAATCGATTGAAGGTGTGCTACCAACTACCAAAAATGGCAACTAATTCTTAACCACTTGCCTGGCATTGTGGCATCAGATGCAACCATGTCTGCAAATGCTCTACCTGACCTGGTCGCACAGGATGCGACCAGTCAGATAGATAGTGTTAGCAACAGCAGGGAAGATAAACCTCCCTCCGCTGCTGCTGTCAGAGGGACCGGAAGGTCCCTCTGCCTCCCTGCACTCTCCTCCACTGATTGCCGTGTTGCCGATCACTGCTGATTGGTCAGCACAGCAGGATTCCCCCCCCCCCCCCCCTCCAGCGGCTGCAGACAATCGCAGCCGCTGGGGAGTGTAAATTAACCCTTCCAAGCCACCCCCAGACTCCCCCCTGTATACCTGCAGGCTGTCCCGGCTTTCAAACTGAAAGCCGCGATGGTCGCGATGTTCCCCATGTTCCGATGGTTGCAATGTTCTCGGTCGATGTTTCGATGTTTGGGAACAAAAATCCCCCCAAAATTTTTTGGGGCCCTTTTTTTTTTTTTTTTTTTACTAAAATCATTTGGGATAGGGATAAATTCATGTTCTTCACCTAATTCACTCATTAAAAAACCCGACAATTTCGGAGCGGTTTTCGGCGAAATAAATAGTCAGTTAAGTGGTAAAGGGAAAAAGGGGTAGTTATATCAGATAGTGCACCATACTGTATTTCTACCTCTTTTTCCCTTTAAGAATCAGGTGGCGTGTTATCCCTTTGATGTCACTTCTGTGTTTTACTACTGTCAAGCAGCTCTCTAATCCCATTCCAGTTTAAAATCATTTGTTTGATGGAATAGCTGCAATTTTTCTTGACAATGTTTTGTGATTATTCCACTTTGTTTTGTGCAGAGAAGTAATGGAAATGTTCATTTTCATAAGAAAGAGGTTATATATACTGTATATTTTTTTTTACTCCAATTGCTGGTGCTTTTCCTGCCTTTATTATGTATTGTCATAATGGGGACCATAGTCCACAGGCAGTACCATGAACGGACTCAGTATGGGATCTCGACGGTCGGGATCCCGGCGGTCACAAGAGCGACAGCAGGCGCGATCCCGATGGCGAGCGCACTCTTCCGGTCTGGTGGCACACTAATTTATTCACCCTTGGGGGTGGCGTGGATCACCTCCCGAGTGAGGAATCCAGGCTCCGATCGGGATTCCGACCGCCAGGATTCCCTTGGCAGTCGGGATTACGGCGTCGATATCCTCACTGCCAGGATCTCGACAGCTGGTAAACTAACTGCTTTCCCCCTGATCACATGCAGCAAGACGGAGACAGCTTCTCCCAGTCTGCTGTAGCCAGAATCCAGCCAGCAAAAGACCAGTGGCTCGCGTCCCTTCCACATCACAAAGGGCTCCAGACACTGGAGTCTTTTCTGCTTTCTTTTTGAAAGACAAAATTTGTTTTTGTTTTTTTAACTGTACATATAAAAAAAATTACAATAGAAAGGGCAAACACAGCACCCGCATGGACAAACAGTAAAATTATTATTTTTAGGACTAGAATATGTAGCCGCTGGCCCATGTAAACAGCTCAGGACCCATCGTACATTTGGTATAAACCAATAATAAAAAACACAAATTAGGGTATTAAACAGAACACTAATAAGCAGCAAAGAAGAGACGGGTGGAAAAAGAGTAAAACATAAGGGAAGATGACGAAAAAAAAAGTTAGCAGAGACCATGGAGAAAGGAAGATTGACAGAGATACCATGGGGACCACACCTTGTGAAAGGTGGTCAAGGAGATCTTCCACGTGATACTGTATATTCCATTGAGGCCACAAAATAAATCCAGACTAGTAGGGCCGCTAATGACGGTGCAGCAGGAGACTTCTGTGCTTAGCTATCAAAGGTTTGACAGCGTTACATATCTGAACCACCAGTTTGTCTAGATGCCTATCAATATGGGGTACTGATAAACCTGATAACTGTAAAATCAAATTCCAAACTTGCTCCCAGAACGAATTAATAATGGATCAAGAGCACCAAGAGAGAAGGAACATACCCACCTCCCAGGAGCGGTTATAGGTGCGGGTGAGCCTGGTGGCAGCAGGTGTGGTGGGCTGCGTGGGCGTCCGCTGCAGCCAATACCATTGAGAGAAACACTCCTACTGGACCTCTAGCATCTGAAGAAGAGAAGGGAGACAGATGCTAGAGGTCGAGTAGGACCTCTAGCATCTGAGTGTCTCCCTCAATGGTATCAGCTGCAGCGGGCAACAATGCAGCCTACGGCGCTTGCTGCAGTGGTGGTGCGGGCAAGCCCGTGGAAATGAGCATGAACACCTTGGCATTAATTATTGAGCCACTTCATCACTCTTCACTCTCCTATTCGGCAGGAGGAATGACATCAAGCCGGCAATGTTTCCTACTCAAACCTCCACGCTCCACTACCACGGCATCACCTAGTCCAAATCCTCAAAACAGACCAAGCCTGGCAGTCTCAGTGTATTACAATGATCCTATATATTTATGTACTCTGTTTGGCAATCAATGCACGGGCGCTGCAGATGACTCTTGGTGCTTTAAAATAACTTACACATAATAGCAGGCACTCACCTCAGGGCCGATGTGCAGAATCATTGTGAGCCCTCCTCTCTTTGTGCCAGAGTCCACTATAAATGCGCAGATCTCTGGGAAAATGGCCACCACACCATTTCACTGGAAATTTCTGCCTGCAGTGCCGGCCAACGCGGGACTCTGGGGAGGTTAGTGTAATTATATGGGTGCAGAGCAGTGGCGGATTTTACATCTGGGCTGCAGCCCATCCCCTGTCCACCCCCAGTAAAATCTGTCTCTTGCATTGGAAGCACTCCTGCTAATCACAGCCAGGTAGGCAGTCCCAGAGAGAGGCGATTTCTCCCTCTGGGACTGCCAGGCCAGACTGTCATAGCTGAGAGGAAGATTCCCATGGGAAGCCACTACCTTGCTATTACTGCAGCCCAATTTGACTTCAAGGGTCTGCAGCTGATGCAGTCCCTAGAAGGCATTTTTTTATCTACCAGCGCTGGACTTAAGCCCCACCCCCACTGCTGCCGGACTTAAGCTCCACCTCCTGGTGACATCAGCTGTCAATCACCAGGAGGACAGGGAGCTGGGAGGAGATCAGCCAGCCCCCTCGGCCAGGCAGGTAAGGAGCCTCCGCTGGTGCAGCGTGGGCCTTCCTGGACACCACACATCCTGTACCCATTATAGATACGCAAATAGCTCACCTCCTAAATCTGCCCAGTTTGTTATCTGTCCTATTCCTTCTGCCGAAGACAAACAACCAAGAAAATAAAGCTTAAAAGGGCATCACTCTGTCTTAAATAATTTGGGACTGATTCAGAGTTGTACGTGAACCCGATGGTTTGCATGCAACTCTAATGGCAGGAGGACTAAGCATACACAGTGACCCCTATGCTGCAGCCTGACTGAAATGCTATGGCTGTCGGGGGCAGGGAGGGGGGTGGCACCAGGCAGCGTTCCTGGCAAGACGCAGTTGCTGGATCAGGTCTTTAGTACAGGCTGGAGGCTGAGCAAGTGGTTTACCGCAGAATCATGGACGGTAATATCACAGCAAGCTAACTGACATACTATGTGTTGCCATTTCAGCTTTTTTACCCACATGGATGCGCTTTAGTAACTGTTAGGGTTATGGGGTATCTGTCATAGGGTTATGGGGTATCTGTCATGCTGGGGCCAGAAATACTCCATAACTGCTTGTTTTATCAGAAATGCAAAGCTACAGTGAACCTGAATAATGCCTATGACCATATATCAAAATGAATTCCCATTAAATATGTATTAATTACCTCAATCACTGTGATAGCATCACCTGTGCTGATGCAGATATACAGTTACAGTCTGGCTGCTTACAGCAGTCGCTAATTACCTCAGATCTACTCAGTGAAACAGTAGCTTTAGCCATCTTAAAATCTAATAATAAAAAACAAACAATGGTGTGTAATTAAAAATAAGATTTTACTTACCGATAAATCTATTTCTCGTAGTCCGTAGTGGATGCTGGGGACTCCGTCAGGACCATGGGGATATAGCGGCTCCGCAGGAGACAGGGCACAATAATAAAAGCTTTAGGATCAGGTGGTGTGCACTGGCTCCTCCCCCTATGACCCTCCTCCAAGCCTCAGTTAGGATACTGTGCCCGGACGAGCGTGCATAATAAGGAAGGATATTGAATCCCGGGTAAGACTCATACCAGCCACACCAATCACACCGTACAACCTGTGATCTGAACCCAGTTAACAGTATGATAACAACGAAGGAGCCTCTGAAAAGATGGCTCACAACAAGAATAACCCGATTTTTGTAACAATAACTATGTACAAGTATTGCAGACAATCCGCACTTGGGATGGGCGCCCAGCATCCACTACGGACTACGAGAAATAGATTTATCGGTAAGTAAAATCTTATTTTCTCTGACGTCCTAGTGGATGCTGGGGACTCCGTCAGGACCATGGGGATTATACCAAAGCTCCCAAACGGGCGGGAGAGTGCGGATGACCCTGCAGCACCGAATGAGAGAACTCCATGTCCTCCTCAGCCAGGGTATCAAATTTGTAGAATTTAGCAAACGTGTTTTCCCCTGACCAAGTAACTTCTCGGCAAAGTTGTAAAGCCGAGACCCCTCGGGCAGTCGCCCAAGATGAGCCCCCTTCCTTTTGGAATGGGCTTTTACCGATTTTGGCTGTGGCAGGCCTGCCACAGAATGTGTAAACTGAATTGTATTACAAATCCAGCGAGCAATCGTCTGCTTAGAAGCAGGAGCACCCATCTTGTTGGGTGCATACAGGCTAAACAGCGAGTCAGATTTTCTGACTCCAGCCTTCCTGGAAACATATATTTCAGGGCCCTGACAACGTCAAGTAACTTGGAGTCCTCCAAGTCCCTAGTACCCGCAGGTACCACAATAGGTTGGTTCATGTGAAAAACAGAAAACACCTTAAGGAGAAATTGAGGACGAGTCCTCAATTCTGCCCTGTCAGAATGAAAAATTAAGTAAGGGCTTTATATATGATAAAGCCGCCAATTCTGACACACGCCTGGCTGAAGCCAGGGCTAATAGCATCGTCACCTTCCATGTGAGATATTTTAAGTCCACAGTGGTGAGTGGTTCAAACCAATGTGACTTTAGGAAACTCAAAACAACATTGAGATCCCAAGGTGCCACTGGGGCACAAAAGGAGGCTGTATATGCAGTACCCCTTTTACAAACATCTGAACGTCAGGCACTAAAGCCAGTTCTTTCTGGAAGAAATTCGACAGGGCCGAAATTTGAACCTTAATGGACCCTAATTTTAGGCCCATAGACAGTCCTGTTTTCAGGAAATGTAGGAAACGACCCAGTTGGAATTCCTCTGTAGGGGCCTTCTTGGCCCCACACCACGCAACATATCTTCGCCAAATGCGGTGAAAATGTTTTGCGGTTACATCCTTCCTGTCTTCGACCAGGGTAGGGATGACTTCATCTGGAATGCCCTTTCAGGATCCGGCGTTCAACCGCCATGCCGTCAAACGCGGCCGCGGTAAGTCTTGGAACAGACAAGGCCCCTGCTGGAGCAGGTCCTTTCTTAAAGGTAGAGGCCGCGGGTCTTCCGTGAACATCTCTTGAAGTTTCGGGTACCAAGTCCTTCTTGGCCAATCCGGAACCACGAGTATCATTCTTACTCATCTCCCTCTTATGATTCTCAGTACTTTTTGTATGAGAGGCATAGGAGGGAACACATACTCTGACTGGTACATCCACAGTGTTACCAGAGCGTCCACCGCTATTGCCTGAGGGTCCCTTGACCTGGCGCAATATCTAGTTTTTTTGTTCAGGCGGGACGCCATCATGTCCACCTTTGGTTTTTCACAACGGTTTACAATCATGTGGAAGACTTCCCGATGAAGTCCCCACTCTCCCGGGTGGAGGTCATGCCTGCTGAGGAAGTCTGCTTCCCAGTTTTCCACTCCCGGAATGAACACTGCTGAGAGTGTTATCACATGATTTTTCGCCCAGCGAAGAATCCTTGCAGTTTCTGCCATTTCCCTCCTGCTTCTTGTGCCGCCCTGTCTGTTTACGTGGGCGACTGCCGTGATGTTGTCCCACTGGATCAATACCGGCTGACCTTGAAGCAGAGGTCTTGCTAAGCTTAGAGCATTGTAAATTGCCCTTAGCTCCAGTATATTTATGTGGAGAGAAGTCTCCAGACTCGATCACACTCTCTGGAAATTTTTTCCTTGTGTGACTGCTCCCCAGCCACTCAGGCTGGCATCCGTGGTCACCAGGACCCAGTCCTGAATGCCGAATCTGCGGCCCTTTCATAGATGAGCACTCTGCAGCCACCGCAGAAGAAACACCCTTGTCCTTGGAGACAGGGTTATCCGCTGATGCATCTGAAGATGCGATCCGGACCATTTTTCCAGCAGATCCCACGTAAAGGTTCTTGCGTGAAATCTACCGAATGGGATCGCTTTGTAAGAAACCACCATTTTTCACAGGATCCTTGTGCAATGATGCACTGATACTTTTCCTGGTTTTAGGAGGTTCCTGACTAGCTCGGATAACTCCCTGGCTTTCTTCTCCGGGAGAAAACATCCTTTTCTGGACTGTGTCCAGAATCATCCCTAGGAACAGTAGACGTGTCGTCGGAAAAAACTGCGATTTTGGAATATTTAGAATCCACTCGTGCTGTCGTAGAACTACTTAAGATAGTGCTACTCCGACCTCCAACTGTTCTCTGGACCTTGCCCTTATCAGGAAAGCGTCCATATTTCTTTTAAGAAGAATCATCATTTCGGCCATTACCTTGGTAAAGACCCGGGGTGCCGTGGACAATCCAAACGGCAGCGTCTGAACTGATAGTGACAGTTCTGTACCACGAACCTGAGGTACCCTTGGTGAGAAGGGCAAATTTGGACATGTAGGTAAGCGTCCCTGATATCCAGTGACACCATATCGTCCCCTTCTTCCTGGTTCGCTATCACTGCTCTGAGTGACTCCATCTTGATTTGAACGCTTGTATGTAAGTGTTCAAATATTTCAGATCTCACCTAGCCGTCTGGCTTCAGTACCACAATATAGTGTGGAATAATACCCCTTCCCTTGTTGTAGAAGGGGTACTTTGATTATCACCTGCTGGGAATACAGCCTGTGAATTGTTCCCAATACTGCCTCCCTGTCGGAGGGAGACGTTGGTAAAGCAGACTTCAGGAACTTGTGAGGGGGAGACGTCTCGAATTTCCAATGTACACCTGGGATACTACGTGTAGGATCCAGGAGTCCACTTGTGAGTGAGCCCACTGCGTGCTGAAACTCTTGAGATGACCCCCTACCGCACCTGAGTCCGCTTGTACGGCCCCAGCGTCATGCTGCGGACTTGGCAGAAGCTGTGGAGGGCTTCTGTTCCTGGGAATGGGCTGCCTGCTGCAGTCTTCTTCCCTTTCCTCTACCCCTGGGCAGATATGACTGGCCCTTTTGCCCGCCTGCCCTTATGGGGACGAAAGGACTGAGACTGAAAAGACTGTGTCCTTTTCTGCTGAGATGTGACTTGGGGTAACAAAAGGTGGATTTTTCAGCTGTTGCCATGGCCACCAGGTCCGATGGACCGCCCCTTTATACGGCAATACTTCCATGTGCCGTCTGGAATCTGCATCACCTGACCACTGTCGTCTGGCAGATATGGACATCACATTTACTCTTGATGCCAGAATGCAAATATCCCTCTGCGCATCTCGCATATATAGAAATGCATCCTTAAAATGCTCTATAGTCAATAAAATCTTGTCCCTGTCAAGGGTATCAATATTTTCAGTCAGGAAATCCGACCAAGCCCCCTAAGCGCTGCACATCCAGGCTGAGGCGATTGCTGGTCGTAGTATAACACCAGTATATGTGTATATACTTTTAGGATATTTTTCAGCTTCCTATCAGCTGGCTCCTTGAGGGCTGCCGTATCTGGAGACGGTAACGCCACTTGTTTTTATAAGCGTGTGAGCGCCTTATTCACCCTAAGGTGTGTTTCCCAACTCGCCCTAACTTCTGGCGGGAAAGGGTATACCGCCAATAATTTTCTATCGGAGGAAACCCACGTATCATCACACACTTCATTTAATTTATCTGATTCAGGAAAAACTACAAGTAGTTTATTCACACCCTACATAATACCCTTATTTGTGGTACTTGTAGTATCAGAAATATGTAACACCTCCTTCATTGCCCTTAACATGAAACGTGTGGCCCTAAAGGAAAATACGTTTGTTTCTTCACCGTCGACACTGGAGTCAGTGTCCGTGTCTGTGTCTGTGTCGACCGACTGAGGTAAATGGGCGTTTTTACAAGCCCCTGACGGTGTCTGAGACGCCTGGACAGGTACTAATTTGTTTGCCGGCCGTCTCATGTCGTCAACCGACCTTGCAGCGTGTTGACATTATCACGTAATTCCTAAATAAGCCATCCATTCCAGTGTCGACTCCCTAGAGAGTGACATCACCAATACAGGCAATTTGCTCCGCCTCCTCACCAACATCGTCCTCCTACATGTCGACACACACGTACCGACACACAGCACACACACAGGGAATGCTCTGACAGAGGACAGGACCCCACTAGCCCTTTGGGGAGACAGAGGGAGAGTTTGCCAGCACACACCAAAAACGCTATAATTATACAGGGACAACCCCTTATACAAGTGTTTTCCCTTATAGCATTTTTATATATGTAATCATATCGCCAAATAAGTGCCCCCCCTCTCTGTTTTAACCCTGTTTCTGTAGTGCAGTGCAGGGGAGAGCCTGGGAGCCTTCCTCACAGCAGAGCTGAGCAGGAAAATGGCGCCGTGTGCTGAGGAGAATAGGCCCCGCCCCCTTTTCGGCGGGCTCTTCTCCCGGAGTTTGTGAGATCTGGCAGGGGTTAAATACATCCATATAGCCTCAAGGGCTATATGTGATGTATTTTAGCCATAAAAAGGTATTATACATTGCTGCCCAGGGCGCCCCCCCCAGCGCCCTGCACCCTCAGTGACAGTTGGTGACTGTTGGTGAAGTGTGCTGACAACAATGGCGCACAGCTGCAGTGCTGTGCGCTACCTTATGAAGACTGAAAGTCTTCTGCCGCCTGTTTCTGGACCTCTGGACATCTTCAACTTCGGCATCTGCAAGGGGGGTCGGCGGCACGGCTCCGGGACGAACCCCAGGGTGAGACCTGTGTTCCGACTCCCTCTGGAGCTAATGGTGTTCAGTAGCCTAAGAAGCAAATCCATCCTGCACGCAGGTGAGTTTTCTTCTCTCCCCTAAGTCCCTCGTAGCAGTGAGCCTGTTGCCAGCAGGACTCACTGAAAATAAAAAACCTAACTTAAACTTTTATTCTAAGCAGCTCAGGAGAGCCACCTAGATTGCACCCTTCTCGTCGGGCACAAAAATCTAACTGAGGCTTGGAGGAGGGTCATAGGGGGAGGAGCCAGTGCACACCACCTGATCCTAAAGCTTTTATTATTGTGCCCTGTCTCCTGCGGAGCCGCTATATCCCCATGGTCCTGACGGAGTCCCCAGCATCCACTAGGACGTCAGAGAAATGTACAATTTGCAATGCAGCATTACCCGATCCAGTGTATTAATTCCGTATTGCACATTGTAATTTGGTTATAAACACTCTAATATCTCACTATTCAGGCTGAGCTATTGTTTCCTGACAAATAAAAATGAAAAAAGCCTGAGGACTTCCAGCACACACAGACCCAAGAGAGAAGCGGCGGCATGCTGCAACAGTGCCACCGTGTGGCTGCTCATCATCACTGCAGGAAAAAACCCTTCAACCGAGCTTTGGAATGTTTAACGCATCAATAATTGTTTCATCATTGCAAACCTGAAATGAACCTGTTGCTACTTTAATAATTAATAAAGGTAGCTGTACATATTTCACATTCATTTACAGGTATGCCATTAGGTTACCGACGGACGGGATACCGGCGGTCGATATACTTACGCCGGGATCCTGAAGGACGCCGCAAGACCGGCATCTAAATACAGACGCTGCTCAGGATACCGGTCACAATATTGACAGCCGGATTCGTGAACGTCCATCCAGTGGGACGTGCTGGTGTCCTGCCGCGTGGGTGAGGGGGAGGGGGGGGGGGAAGGATACATTTAGGCAGGAAAATGGGGGTTAGGGTGCAGGCATGGGAAGGCTAGGGACCGGGGAGAGAGGGTTAGGTTTAGGGCGCAGGTATGGGAAGGCTAGGGACCGGGGAGAGAGGGTTAGGTTTAGGGCGCAGGCATGGGAAGGCTAGGGACCGGGCAGAGAGGGTTTGGTTTAGGGTGCAGGTATGGGAAGGTTAGGGACCGGGGAGAGAGGGTTAGGTTTTGGCACATAGAAGGGGAGGGTAGGGTTAGGCTCCAAGCAGGGAGGGTAAGGTTTAGGCAGCGGGGAAGGGAGGGTTAGGTTAAGGCAGCGGGGAAGGGAGGGTTAGGTTTAGGCAGTGGGGAAGGGAGGGCTAGGTAGCTGGGAAGGGAGGGTTAGGATTAGGCAGCAGGGAAGGGAGGGTAAGGTTTAGGCAGCGGGGAAGGGAGGGTTAGGGTTAGGCAGCGGGGAAGGGAGGGTTAGGTTTAGGCAGCAGGGAAGGGAGGGTTAGGTTTAGGCAGCGGGGAAGGGAGGGTTAGGTTTAGGCAGCGGGGAAGGGAGGGTTAAGTTTAGGCAGCGGGGAAGGGAGGGTTAGGTTTAGGCAGCAGGGAAGGGAGGGTTAGGCACCACCCGGGGAATTTATTTTGCCTGAATGTGGATCATCGCAGCTTAGAATGAAAAAGACCGGTGTATTTTATAAATCTATATAACGATCAGATTTTATTTTTCTTAGTCTACATTTTGTTACATGCGGAAGCACCATAAATGCCTGTGCACGCAGGTTCTACTTACCTTATTATAACAACAGGTGGCTGCAGCATCACGCAAACTCAGAGACAGCCCACTTATGGGAGTACAGCCATTTGCTGATCCAGTGAGGTAGAGGATTTATTTTTTATTTACTTGACATGCATTCCTTTTCCCAGCGCATTCAAAAACATTTTATTTCTGATGGTGAAAGGTTGTAAAGACTTTCACATCCATTTACATAAATTTTAGGTCCCAATCTTGTACAGTAAGTTAGAGCGGTAGATATGGGATGCGGTCATATGACCTACGCTGGAATGCCAACACTACTCGGAATCCCGGCGCCAGAACACTGACCGCTGATATTTCGAAGGTAAGTATTGGGATGACTGTTAGGGTTAGGACATGAGTGGAAGGTTAGGCACTAGAGGGGGTTTAGCCATAGCCGCCACCACCAGGTGCCTTAGCCCTAGCCACCACCCCTGATGTCATAGCCCTAGCCGCCACTCCAGGCTGGTTAGGGTAGGGGACAAGGGAGGGGTAAAATAATGACTCCGTCGCCTGTCAGCATTCTGAAGGTCGAGAAGCCAGTGTGGGTCATGTGACTGTCCGCATCCTGACCGCCGGTCAGAGGTAACACACCCGTAGATATGATGTTACACAACTACTGTACCTAGATGTGTGCTGCCCCAACCACCCTGCTCTTTTCCAATGGATAGGTCAAAGGTGTCTAGTTCGACAACATACGGTCGACATGCCCAATGTCGACAGGTTCAAAAGGTCAATATGACTATGGCTGACACACAAATGGTCGACACTTTTTTTTTTTTATAGGGGGGGTTACATGTTTTCCAACTTTTGCTTGCTTTACTATCCACGTGGACTACGATTGGGAATAGTAACCTGTGGAGATTATGGTCACATACGCGGGAACATACTGTACAAGGTTTCGCCTCCGGCGTCAGAAGTGTTGGTAAATACAATTAATCTGAGCTGAGAAAATCACCCGTAAGGGACGTTCTGCGAATATTCCATACAGACAAGCAGCGTAATCAATACGGCTAAACACAAAGTAATGGGCCGAAGCTTTCCATAAACACGCAATGAATTGTGAGATGATCAGGCGGCCATCGTTTTATCTTCAGCGCTCTTCAAATTGCAGCTAATTGGTCTGAAGGGAGAATCTTAAATCAACAGCTGTGAGGCGACAAACAAATCACTGGAAACTCATCGACTCCTGAGTGTCAGTGACAGAGCCGTGGACGGAAATTGTTTCATTGTTTGGCAGAAACATCACAACAGAAGCTGGAACAGCTGTGGGCTTATGATAAATGTGTGACAGGAGAGACTGGCCAGACTTAGGGGCCTATTTATCACCATCCGCATCCAAGGATGCAGATGTGGTGTGATAAAATCGCCCGAATCCGCACTGCGATAATTGATTACATTGCACGGATGTATCAATTATCACAATGCAGGGACAGAGTTTGCGGGCAAGCTCTGTCCCTGCGATGCCTGTCCGCAGCATCATTTCACTAAAAATACCCTGATGTCCTGCTGCGCATGCACCGCCACCGGCAACACGGAAGCCCGTACAGGAGCACCGATCACCAGCTCCTGGATGGGTAAGTATGTTTTTGGTGTGTCTTTTTCTTTTTTTTTTACCAGTGATCAATTTCTGAGAGCTGATCACACTGCCGGGATCCTGCACAGCTTTTTCTGCCAGGGAGCAGAGGAAGCTGTGCAAAAGGCTGCATATCACAGTGTTGCCCTGTGATCTCGCCAGCCTGAGCTGACGTAATTATCACAGGGCTCACTGCGATTTTTTTTTCTTCATATTTTTTATTTAGTAAATTCGGCCCAGATCACATCTCCCATTATAAGTATGGGGAATGCGATGCAGGTTACTAAAAAAAAGTGAATTAAAGGGTTTGGAGCAGTTTTTCATAAAAACTGCTCCAAATGCCCTTTAATACATTCAGTGATACTAAAATAAAGTGAAAAGGGTTAAATAGGTCACTTAGTACATCATTAAGGTGTATATTAAATGGTCAGCGAGAAAGCCATAAACACACTGGTGGCAAAACGCATTTCTTGGGCACATATTGGTGTGAGTTCTGTATTTAAAAATCTATTTTTAATTATTTTACATTGCTTATTACATATATTTTCTTTTTGTAATCATCTTTAATATTACTACAAATACAGTACGCTGCACCAGTCCACAATAACAGGAATACACTATCATCTGTGGGTGGTCTTCAGTATGCCGACTGACGGGATCCGGCGCACAGTATACCGGCGCCGGCATACCAACACTTATTCTCCCTCGTGGGGGTCCACGACCCCCCTGGAGGGAGAATAAAATAGCGTGGCGCGCGTAGCGAGCCCGCAAGGGGCTCATTTGCGCTCGCCACACTGTCGGTAAGCCGGCGGTCGGGCTCCCGGCGCCGGTATGCTGGTCGCTGGGAGCCCGACCGCCGGCATACCATAGTGAACCCTCATCTGTGTATAGTAGCACCAGTAATTTGAGGAAATATTATTAGGGCTGTTATTATGGGGCCCGAGTCAGAAGTGGATGCAGTTCAAAAGAATGGGGTGGTATCTGTCTATGTACAGGGCGCAAAGATTATTAATTAAATGGAATACATCCCTTTTGTTATTGAGGAAATGACATGTCCTTCGTATTGGCAACTCAAGGGTTTCTCTGATTTGTTCTTCCTCCTCTTGTAGAACCATACGGTGTCCCCGATGTTTATAAAAAACAAGACCAAAGGAAAAATGTGTAGGACAATTTTGCACCAATTTGATTATTTCCACAACTCAGGAAAATAAAAGGGCGTACCCCACTCACACAGAGACAAGTGAGTGGAAACCCATAAAGGTATCTTTCAATTAAATAAATCTCTTCAAAGTATTGGAGCCTAGATCTCGAAAGCGTACCCAAAACTCACAATAGTGAAATGATGATAAATCACATAAAGGTATCTTTTAAGAACTTTGAATCTGTCAGATGCGTACCCCAACTTACACAATTTGTAGTTGGAACTCACTGAATATGTAGATATTAGACTCCTATCATGGTATCTTTATCCACTGTCACAGGAAGTTTATTCAGCACAGAATAAACTTCCTGTGACTGTGGATAAAGATACCATGATAGGAGTCTAATATCTACATATTCAGTGAGTTGTGGTACGCATTCTTTTGATGATAGAAAATCCAAAAGATACCTTTATGTATATGTTCCAACTACAAATTGTGTAAGTTGGGGTACGCATCTGACAGATTCAAAGTTCTTAAAAGATACCTTTATGTGATTTATCATCATTTCACTATTGTGAGCTTTGGGTACGCTTTCGAGATCTAGGCTCCAATACTTTGAAGAGATTTATTTAATTGAAAGATACCTTTATGGGTTTCCACTCACTTGTCTCTGTGTGAGTGCGGTACGCCCTTTTATTTTCCTGAGTTGTGGAAATAATCAAATTGGTGCAAAATTGTCCTACACATTTTTCCTTTGGTCTTGTTTTTTATGAACATCGGGGACACCGTATGGTTCTACAAGAGGAGGAAGAACAAATCAGAGAAACCCTTGAGTTGCCAATACGAAGGACATGTCATTTCCTCAATAACAAAAGGGATGTATTCCATTTAATTAATAATCTTTGCGCCCTGTACATAGACAGATACCAACCCATTCTTTTGAACTGTATGCTACTTTTGTAAAATTGGTGATTTTTACTTTGGTATTTGTAGTGGACGGGCTGCATTGCGCCACACGGGCAAACGGTTCAGAAAAAAAATAAGAATTTACTTACCGATAATTCTATTTCTCATAGTCCGTAGTGGATGCTGGGGACTCCGAAAGGACCATGGGGAATAGCGGCTCCGCAGGAGACTGGGCACAAAAGTAAAAGCTTTAAGACTACCTGGTGTGCACTGGCTCCTCCCCCTATGACCCTCCTCCAAGCCTCAGTTAGGATACTGTGCCCGGACGAGCGTACACAATAAGGAAGGATTTTGAATCCCGGGTAAGACTCATACCAGCCACACCAATCACACCGTACAACTTGTGATCTGAACCCAGTTAACAGCATGATAACAGAGGAGCCTCTGAAAAGATGGCTCACAACAATAATAACCCAATTTTTTGTAACAATAACTATGTACAAGTATTGCAGACAATCCGCACTTGGGATGGGCGCCCAGCATCCACTACGGACTATGAGAAATAGAATTATCGGTAAGTAAATTCTTATTTTCTCTGACGTCCAAGTGGATGCTGGGGACTCCGAAAGGACCATGGGGATTATACCAAAGCTCCCAAACGGGCGGGAGAGTGCGGATGACTCTGCAGCACCGAATGAGAGAACTCCAGGTCCTCCTCAGCCAGGGTATCAAATTTGTAGAATTTAGCAAACGTGTTTGCCCCTGACCAAGTAGCTGCTCGGCAAAGTTGTAAAGCCGAGACCCCTCGGCAGCCGCCCAAGATGAGCCCACTTTCCGTGTGGAATGGGCTTTTACAGATTTTGGCTGTGGCAGGCCTGCCACAGAATGTGCAAGCTGAATTGTACTACAAATCCAACGAGCAATAGTCTGCTTAGAAGCAGGAGCACACAGCTTGTTGGGTGCATACAGGATAAACAGCGAGTCAGATTTTCTGACTCCAGCCGTCCTGGAAACATATATTTTCAGGGCCCTGACTACGTCCAGCAACTTGGAATCCTCCAAGTCCCTAGTAGCCGCAGGCACCACAATAGGCTGGTTTAAGTGAAATGCTGAAACCACCTTAGGGAGAAATTGAGGACGAGTCCTCAATTCTGCCCTGTCCGTATGAAAAATTAGGTAAGGGCTTTTATAGGATAAAGCCGCCAATTCTGAGACACGCCTGGCTGAGGCCAGGGCTAACAGCATTACCACTTTCCATGTGAGATATTTTAAGTCCACAGTGGTGAGTGGTTCAAACCAATGTGATTTTAGGAACCCCAAAACTACATTGAGATCCCAAGGTGCCACTGGAGGCACAAAAGGAGGCTGTATATGCAGTACCCCCTTGACAAACGTCTGGACTTCAGGAACTGAAGCTAGTTCTTTTTGGAAGAATATTGACAGGGCCGAAATTTGAACCTTAATGGACCCTAATTAAAGGCCCATAGACAGTCCTGTTTGCAGGAAATGCAGGAAACGACCCAGTTGAAATTCCTCTGTAGGGGCCTTCCTGGCCTCACACCACGCAACATATTTACGCCAAATACGGTGATAATGTTGCACAGTTACATCCTTCCTGGCTTTGATCAGGGTAGGGATGACTTCATCCGGAATGCCTTTTTCCTTCAGGATCCGGCGTTCAACCGCCATGCCGTCAAACGCAGCCGCGGTAAGTCTTGGAACAGACATGGTCCCTGCTGGAGCAGGTCCTTTCTTAGAGGTAGAGGCCACGGGTCTTCCGTGAGCATCTCTTGAAGTTCCGGGTACCAAGTCCTTCTTGGCCAATCCGGAGCCACGAGTATAGTCCTTACTCCTCTCCTTCTTATGATTCTCAGTACCTTGGGTATGAGAGGCAGAGGAGGGAACACATACACTGACTGGTACACCCACGGTGTTACCAGAGCGTCCACAGCTATTGCCTGAGGGTCCCTTGACCTGGCGCAATATCTGTCCAGTTTTTTGTTGAGGCGGGACGCCATCATGTCCACCTTTGGTTTTTCCCAACGGTTCACAATCATGTGGAAGACTTCTGGGTGAAGTCCCCACTCCCCCGGGTGGAGATCGTGTCTGCTGAGGAAGTCTGCTTCCCAGTTGTCCACTCCCGGAATGAACACTGCTGACAGTGCTATCACATGATTTTCCGCCCAGCGAAGAATCCTTGCAACTTCCGTCATTGCCCTCCTGCTTCTTGTGCCGCCCTGTCTGTTTACGTGGGCGACTGCCGTGATGTTGTCCGACTGGATCAGCACCGGCTGACCCTGAAGCAGAGGCCTTGCCTGACTTAGGGCATTGTAAATGGCCCTTAGTTCCAGGATATTTATGTGAAGTGACGTTTCCATGCTTGACCACGAGCCCTGGAAATTTCTTCCCTGTGTGACTGCTCCCCAGCCTCTCAGGCTGGCATCCGTGGTCACCAGGACCCAGTCCTGAATGCCGAATCTGCGGCCCTCTAGAAGATGAGCACTCTGCAACCACCACAGGAGAGACACCCTTGTCCTTGGAGACAGGGTTATCCGCTGATGCATTTGAAGATGCGATCCGGACCATTTGTCCAGCAGATCCCACTGAAAAGTTCTTGCGTGGAATCTGCCGAATGGAATCGCTTCGTAAGAAGCCACCATTTTTCCCAGGACCCTTGTGCATTGATGCACTGACACTTGGCCTGGTTTTAGGAGGTTCCTGACTAGGTCGGATAACTCCTTGGCTTTCTCCTCCGGGAGAAACACCTTTTTCTGTACTGTGTCCAGAATCAACCCTAGGAACAGCAGACGTGTCGTCGGAATCAGCTGCGATTTTGGAATATTTAGAATCCATCCGTGCTGTCGTAGTACTACTTGAGATAGTGCTACTCCGACCTCTAACTGTTCTCTGGACCTTGCCCTTATCAGGAGATCGTCCAAGTAAGGGATAATTAAGACGCCTTTTCTTCGAAGAAGAATCATCATTTCGGCCATTACCTTGGTAAAGACCCGGGGTGCCGTGGACAATCCAAACGGCAGCGTCTGAAACTGATAGTGACAGTTCTGTACCACAAACCTGAGGTACCCTTGGTGAGAAGGGCAAATTGGGACATGGAGGTAAGCATCCTTGATGTCCAGAGACACCATATAGTCCCCTTCTTCCAGGTTCGCTATCACTGCTCTGAGTGATTCCATCTTGAATTTGAACCTTTGTATGTAAGTGTTCAAGGATTTCAGATTTAAAATAGGTCTCAACGAGCCGTCCGGCTTCGGTACCACAAACAGCGTGGAATAATACCCCTTTCCCTGTTGTAGGAGGGGTACCTTGATTATCACCTGCTGGGAATACAGCTTGTGAATGGCTTCCAATACCGCCTCCCTGTCGGGGGGAGACGTTGGTAAAGCAGACTTCAGGAACCGGCGAGGGGGAGACGTCTCGAATTCCAATTTGTACCCCTGAGATACTACCTGCAGGATCCAGGGGTCCACTTGCGAGTGAGCCCACTGCGCGCTGAAATTCTTGAGACGGGCCCCCACCGTGCCTGAGTCCGCTTGTAAGGCCCCAGCGTCATGCTGAGGACTTGGCAGAAGCGGGGGAGGGCTTCTGTTCCTGGGAAGAGGCTGTCTGCTGCAGTCTTTTTCCCCTTCCTCTGCCCCGGGGCAGATACGAGTGGCCTTTTGCCCGCTTGCCCTTATGGGGACGAAAGGACTGAGCCTGAAAAGACGGTGTCTTTTTCTGCTGAGAGGTGACCTGGGGTAAAAAGGTGGATTTCCCAGCCGTTGCCGTGGCCACCAGGTCCGATAGACCGACCCCAAATAACTCCTCCCCTTTATACGGCAATACTTCCATATGCCGTTTGGAATCCGCATCACCTGACCACTGTCGCGTCCATAACCCTCTTCTGGCAGAAATGGACAGCGCACTTACTCTTGATGCCAGAGTGCAAATATCCCTCTGTGCAACTCTCATATATAGAAATGCATCCTTTCAATGCTCTATAGTCAATAATATATTGTCCCTGTCCAGGGTATCAATATTTTCAGTCAGGGAATCCGACCAAGCCACCCCAGCACTGCACATCCAGGCTGAGGCGATTGCTGGTCGCAGTATAATACCAGTATGTGTGTATATACTTTTTAGGATATTTTCCAGCTTCCTATCAGCTGGTTCCTTGAGGGCGGCCGTATCAGGAGACGGTAACGCCACTTGTTTTGATAAGCGTGTGAGCGCCTTATCCACCCTAGGGGGTGTTTCCCAACGCGCCCTAACCTCTGGCGGGAAAGGGTATAATGCCAATAATTTTTTAGAAATTAGCAGTTTTTTATCGGGGGGAAACCCACGCTTCATCACACACCTCATTTAATTCATCTGATTCAGGAAAAACTACGGGTAGTTTTTTCACACCCCACATAATACCCTTTTTTGTGGTACTTGTAGTATCAGAAATGTTCAAAACCTCCTTCATTGCCGTGATCATGTAACGTGTGGCCCTACTGGAAAATACGTTTGTTTCCTCACCGTCGACACTGGAGTCCGTGTCTGGGTCTGTGTCGACCACCTGAGGTAACGGGCGCTTTAGAGCCCCTGACGGTGTTTGAGACGCCTGTACAGGTATTAACTGATTTGCCGGCTGTCTCATGTCGTCAACAGTCTTTTGTAAAGTGCTGACACTATCACGTAATTCCTTCCATAAGACCATCCAGTCAGGTGTCGACTCCCTAGGGGGTGACATCACTAATACAGGCAATTGCTCCGCCTCCATACCATTTTCCTCCTCATACATGTCGACACAACGTACCGACACACAGCACACACACAGGGAATGCTCTGATAGAGGACAGGACCCCACTAGTCCTTTGGGGAGACAGAGGGAGAGTTTGCCAGCACACACCAGAGCGCTATATATATACAGGGATAACCTTATATAAGTGTTTTTCCCTTATATAGCTGCTGTATAGATTTATCTGCCAATTTAGTGCCCCCCCTCTCTTGTTTTACCCTGTTTCTGTAGTGCAGGACTGCAGGGGAGAGTCAGGGAGCTTCCCTCCAACGGAGCTGTGAGGAAAAATGGCGCCAGTGTGCTGAGGAGATAGGCTCCGCCCCCTTCTCGGCGGCCGTTCTCCCGCTTTTTTATGGAAAAACAGGCATGAGTTAAATGCATCCATATAGCCCAGGAGCTATATGTGATGCATTTTTTGCCCCCTAAGGTGTTTATATTGCGTCTCAGGGCGCCCCCACCCAGCGCCCTGCACCCTCAGTGACCGGAGTGTGAAGTGTGCTGAGAGCAATGGCGCACAGCTGCGGTGCTGTGCGCTACCTTATTGAAGACAGGACGTCTTCTGCCGCCGATTTTTCCGGACCTCTTCAGTCTTCTGGCTCTGTAAGGGGGACGGCGGCGCGGCTCTGGGACCCATCCATGGCTGGGCCTGTGATCGTCCCTCTGGAGCTAATGTCCAGTAGCCTAAGAAGCCCAATCCACTCTGCATGCAGGTGAGTTCGCTTCTTCTCCCCTTAGTCCCTCGATACAGTGAGCCTGTTGCCAGCAGGTCTCACTGAAAATAAAAAGCCTAAAACTAAACTTTTTTCTAAGCAGCTCAGGAGAGCCACCTAGATTGCACCCTTCTCGTTCGGGCACAAAAATCTAACTGAGGCTTGGAGGAGGGTCATAGGGGGAGGAGCCAGTGCACACCAGGTAGTCTTAAAGCTTTTACTTTTGTGCCCAGTCTCCTGCGGAGCCGCTATTCCCCATGGTCCTTTCGGAGTCCCCAGCATCCACTAGGACGTCAGAGAAATTCTTTTCAGAAGTGGATGCAGTCCGCACAGTGGCTGTATCTTTGGATGCAGCTGCTGTATAAAAATAGGTAAATGCAGAAGGGTGGGTCTTGTGTAAATAGACACCTCCTGCCGGATTGTGTGATCCGCTGCTGCATCTAAAGACCCAGCATCGGACCACATGTGTGAATATCGGTCATCTGAGTTACCCTCAGGATGGCCGGGCTGTTCACACTGCCAGGGCCAAGACATCTGCATCCAAAGACACAGACCCTGGCCACGGCACACCCAGAAAATGGGGTCAACACGCCCCTGTATTCCTGTCAATCAAGCACTGGGTGCAAAATGCGTAGATGGGTCCTGCAGAGGCACGCCATCATTGGAGATGTACGGAAACCATCGAGTCTATGTTTATCTCCGAATCAGGCTCTGATATACAAAATGGTGACTGGACCTAAAGGAAGAGCATACAGTAATAATGGGTTTCAGCAGAAAGTGAGAATTAGATCTTAGTGGAACCAGTTTCAAAGCATAAGACTGAAAGTGTCTCACTCCTCATCACTAAATGTACACTCCAGGGGGTTTATTTACTAAAGTCCCGATTTTGTTTTTTTTTTCTATGTGGCAACACAGGAATTTACTAAGGCCAAATCTCGGCAGTGTTGGGGCTATTCGTAATGGTTTTCATGGCAGAGATCAGAAATACGAATGAGTAGACCATCGGTCAAACGCGGCTGTTTGCTCATACAACATGGGAATTTACTATTCATTCGTAATTGGGTGTTTGTCTCTGAATGGTTAATTGCGGTTGAATATTTTTGCGATTCGTTAAAAAAAGCAGCAAAAAAATAGACCTGCTTTTTCCTGGCGTGTTTGGATAGTCATGCACGGATCAGTGAGATACGTGCATGGTTATCTGTGGGAATGGGTCTGTTTAGGTGACAAATGTAAAAAAAAAAAATTGCGTGGGGTCCCCTCTCCTATACGTAACCAGCCTCGGGCTCTTTGAGCCGGTCCTAGTTGTAAAAATACAGGGGAAAAATTGTGAAGGGTTCCCCCATATTTAAACAACCAACACCGGGCTCTGCACCTGGTCCTGGTTCAAAAAATATGGGGGACAAAAGACGTGGGGGTCCCCCATATTTTTAAAACCAGCACCGGGCTCCACTAGCCAGAGAGATAGTGCCACAGCCGGGGGACACTTTTATGTTGGCTCCTGCAGCCATGGCATTACTCCCTCAACTTGTCACCCCTGGCCGGGGTACCCTGGAGTGGAAACCCCCTAAATAAAGGGGTCCCCCCCTCCAGCCACCCAAGGGCCAGGGGTGAAGCCCGAGGTTGTCCACCCCATCCGTGGGTGGTGGATGGGAGGCTGATAGCCATAATGTAAAATGGAAGAATATTGTTTTTGTAGCAGAACTACAAGTCCCAGCAAGCCTCCCCCGCAAGCTGGTACTTGGAGAACCACAAGTACCAGCATGCGGGAAAATAACGGGCCCACTGGTACCTGTAGTTCTACTAAAAAACATACCCAAAATAATACACAAGACACACACCGTGATAGTACAACTTTAATTTACATACATGCACACTTACACACACACATACTTACCTATTTTGACACGAAGTCCCTCGGTCCTCTTCTCCAGTAGAATCCACGGGGTACCTGTAAATAAAAAGTATACTTACAAACAATCCGGTGTAGATTGGTCCTCTTCTTTATCTCTGTAATCCAGGGACAATTTAAAATAAAAAAACGAACAACCCGGAACTTTGCGTCTGTGGTTAACCGAAGTTAATTGGGGTCACCCACAAGAGTGACCCCAATTAACTTTGTGGTTAACCGCAGACCGCAAAGTTCCCACCATTGGTTACAATTAGAGATGAGCGGGTTCGGTTCGTCGAGATCCGAACCCCCCGAACTTCACGTGGTTTACACGGGTCCGAGGCAGCCTCGGATCTTCCCGCCTTGCTCGGTTAACCCGAACGAGGCCGAACGTCATCATCCCGCTGTCGGATTCTCGCAAGATTCGTATTCCATATAAAGAACCGCGCGTCGCCGCCATTTTCACTTGTGCATTGGAGATTGAGCGGATAGGACGTGGCTACGTTCTCTGCCTGAAAAGCTCAATATCTGTGCTCAGTGTGCTGCCTTGTGGTGACCACCAGTATATTATAGTAGTACAGTACAGTAGGCCATTGCTGTATCTTGCTGCTCTGTGTCACTTCTAGTATCCTGATCAGTGCTTAATATCTGTGCTCAGTGTCAGTGCTGCATTGTGGTGACCAGTATACCACAGTACAATAGTCCAGTGCTGTTCTCGCTGCTCAGTGTCAGTTCTCCGTAGTATCAATTGCTGATCAGTATAATCAGTGCTCAGTAAAATCAGTGCGCTGTTAGAAGTGCGCCCGTTTTCCACCATTAATGCATTGGGATTTAGACAATTGATGAAGTTATTGTGTCCCCGGTACAAAATCCCATCTAGATTCCACTACACTAGGCAGGCGATAGCGAGATTTTACCAATTAATATCAGTGATTTATAATTAATTATTAATTACAGTGATCTTGCCAAATGATTCTAGTGATTTTGTCATTTTCTTCCAGTAATTTGGACCAATAATACCATTGATTAGAATGAATAATTCCTGTGATATTGAGGTGTTTGTGTCACTTAGCTTAGCCATCCAGCGACCTTGGTGCACCTCTTTTTCTCTTTTCTTTGCATCATGTGCTATTTGGGGCCAATTTTTTTAAGTGCCCTCCTGTCTGACACTGCAGTGCCACTCCTAGATGGGCCAGGTGTTTGTGCCGGCCACTTGTGTCGCTTAGCTTAGTCATCCAGCGACCTCGGTGCAAATTTTAGGACAAAAATAATATTGTGAGGTGTTCAGAATAGACTGGAAATTAGTGTAAATTATGGTTATTGAGGTTAATAATACTATAGGATCAAAATTACCCCAAATTCTACGATTTTTGAGGGTTTTTTGAAAAAAAAAAAAAACACCCGAATCCAAAACACACCCGAATTCGACAAAATTTTTTAAGGGAGGTTTTGCCACAACGCGTCCGAATCCAAAACACGGCGGCGGAACCGAATCCAAAACCAAAACCTGAAAAATTTCCGGCGCACATCTCTAGTTACAATGGAGCGCCGCTACGCTACATTGTAACCAGTGCGCTCTTCTGATTGACAGTGCAGGAGCGCACAGCCAATCAGGAGAGTGCCATGACGTGGCGCTCCCTGATTGGCTGGCAAGACCTTCACTGACAGGAGTCACAAGGGGTCCCGCCAGTCGGAGAAAAGGGTTCCATGTGCAAACATGGGACCCCTTTCAGTGCGTGGTTCGGGTTGTTCGTTTTTTTATTTTAAATTGTCCCTGGATTACAAAGATAAAGAAGAGGACCGATATACACTGGATTGTTTGTAAGTATACTTTTTATTTACAGGGACCCCGTGGATTCTACTGGAGAAGAGGACAGAGGGGCTCCGTGTCAACATAGGTAAGTATGTATGTGTGCATGTATGTAAATTAAAGTTGTACTATCACGGTGTGTGTCTTGTGTATTTTTTGGGGTATTTTTTTTTTAGTAGAACTACAGGTACCAGCGGGACCATTATTTTCCCGCATGCTGGTACTTGTGGTTTTCCAAGTATCAGCTTGCGGGGGAGGCTTGCTGGGACTTGTAGTTCTGCTACAAAAACAATATTCTTCCATTTTACATTATGGCTATCAGCCTCCCATCCACCGCCCATGGATGGGGGGGGGGGGGGGGCACAGCCTCGGGCTTCACCCCCGGCCCTTGGGTGGCTAGAGGGGGGGACCCCTTTATTTAAGGGCTCCCCACTCCTCCAGGGTACCCCAGCCAGGGGTGACTAGTTGGGGGGTAATGCTACGGCCGCAGAAACCAATATAAAAGTGTCCCCCAGCTGTGCCATTATCTCTCTGGCTAGTGGAGCCTGGTGCTGGTTTTAAAAATACAGGGGACCCCTACGTCTTTTGTCTCCCGTATTTTTTTTAACCAGGACCAGGCGCAGAGTCCGGTGCTGGTTGTTTAAATATGGGGGAATCCTACACAATTTTTCCCCTGTATTTTTACAACCAGGACCGGCTCAAAGAGCCTGAGGCTGGTTACGCATAGGAGGGGGGGACCCCACACAATTTTATTTCAAATTTTAACTCTTTCATCACTTCTCAGAATGTACACAATGAAGTCCTGCATGGATCTCACAGATCCGGACGGGATTCATTGTGTTATATCCGGCAGTGTTTTACTAATTATTCCCGTAAAACACTGCCCGACATTACGAATCACATCGACATCGGAAAATACAAAACTAGAAAACTTGGCAGCTTAGTAAATTACCGTATATGGATGCAAAAAGTTGCAGTAAATTACGTCCGATAAAATTTGAGATTAAATTCCCTTAAAAACGGCACAAACACGAATATTAGTAAATAAACCCCCAGGTATTGGAGGTATTTATTACAGTGGTAACGCAGGAGATATCACATATGTCTGCTTACACTTCATCTCTGATCCTCTGGAATTTCACGTTCTATAATATAATATAAAATAAGAGCAGTCTCTTTCTCTCCCATACTGTTCCAAGTTTTCTGTAGTCTCTTCTGTAACTACTAAATGAAATCAATCAATCACACATTTGGACATAGGCCAGACATCATCATGAATGACTCCTGACTCGCTGGTACACTATGAAATGACTTTATATCACTCCTTAGTTTCCACAGACATATATAGCTATAGAGTGAACTAATGCGGCCTGTTTTGGATACGGGAATGTAAATACTTCTTGGTAACTAATCCTCCGGCTGGGCTGTGATTTGTTATAGTTATCCGTGTTTGTCCGAGTTTGCCGGCTTTCTGCTGAAACATATTATGTGCATTACACGCAAATTACAGATAATGATATTATAAATCAAACAAAGCGGCAGTACCGGAGTGAGGTCTGGAGATATATTTGTTTCAATATTAATGTCTAGAAGATTTATATTCTTGCTAATTCCCTTTCTTATATCCTTTAACTGGCAATGTGGAAGGCATTTGGAAGGCAGCATTCAGAACAATCAGTAAGGGCTGTACAATGGGGGTAATTCCAAGTTGATCGCAGCAGGATATTTTTTAGCAGTTGGGCAAAACCACGTGCACTGCAGGTGGGGGGGGGGGGGGGGGCGGGGGCAGATATAACATTTGCAAAGAGTTAGATTTGGGTGGGTTATTTTGTTTCTGTGCAGGGTAAATACTGGCTGCTTTATTTTTACACTGCAATTTAGATTGCAGATTGAACTCACCACACCCAAATCTCTCTGCACATGTTACATCTGCCTCCCCTGCAGTGCACATGGGGGGTAATTCCAGGTTGATCGCAGCAGGATTTGTGTTAGCAATTGGGCAAAACCATGTGCACTGCAGGGGAGGCAGATATAACATGTGAAGAGAGAGTTAGATTTGGGTGGGGTGAGTTCAGTCTGCAATCTAAATTGCAGTGTAAAAATAAAGCAGCCAGTATTTACCCTGCACAGAAATAAAATAACCCACCCAAATCTAACTCTTTCTGCACATGTTATATCTGCCTCCCCTGCAGTGCACATGGTTTTGCCCAATTGCTATCAAAAATCCTGCTGCGATCAACTTGGAATTACCCCCATGGTTTTGCCCAACTGCTAACAAAGGGGGTCATTCCGAGTTGTTCGCTCGTTATTTTTTTCTCGCAACGGAGCGATTAGTCGCTAATGCGCATGCGCAATGTCCGCAGTGCGACTGCGCCAAGTAAATTTGCTATGCAGTTAGGTATTTTACTCACGGCATTACGAGGATTTTTCTTCGTTCTGGTGATCGGAGTGTGATTGACAGGAAGTGGGTGTTTCTGGGCGGAAACTGGCCGTTTTATGGGAGTGTGTGAAAAAATGCTACCGTTTCTGAGAAAAACGCGGGAGTGGCTGGAGAAACGGAGGAGTGTCTGGGCGAACGCTGGGTGTGTTTGTGACGTCAAACCAGGAACGACACTGACTGAACTGATCGCAGATGCCGAGTAAGTCTGGAACTACTCAGAAACTGCTAAGAAGTGTCTATTCGCAATTCTGCTAATCTTTCGTTCGCAATTTTGCTAAGATTCACTCCCAGTAGGCGGCGGCTTAGCGTGTGCAAAGCTGCTAAAACAACTCGGAATGACCCCCAAAGTTCCTGCTGCGATCAACTTGGAATTACCCCCATTATGCAGGGCTGTATAAGGGTCTGAATGCAGGACTTCCTACAGGGCTGTATAAGGGTCTAAATGCAGGATTTCCTACAGGGCTGTATAAAGGTCTGAATGCAGGACTTCATACAGGGCTGTATAAAAGGTCTGAATGCAGGACTTCCTACAGGACTGTATAAGGGTGTGAATGCAGGACTTCCTACAGGGCTATATAAGGGTCTGAACGCAGGACTTCCTACAGGGCTGTATAAGGGTCTGAATGCAGGACTTCCTACAGGGCTGTATAAGGGTCTAAATGCAGGACTTCCTACAGGGATGTGCTGCATAAGGGTCTGAATGCAGGACTTCCTACAGCGCTGTATAAGGGTCTAAATGCAGGACTTCCGACAGGGCTGTATAAGGGTCTGAATGCAGGACTTCCGACAGGGCTGTATAAGGGTCTGAATGCAGGACTTCCGACAGGGCTGTATAAGGGTCTGAATGCAGGACTTCCTACAGGGCTGTATAAGGGTCTGAATGCAGGACTTCCTACAGGGCTGTATAAAAGGTCTGACCGCAGGACTTCCTACAGGGCTATATAAGGGTCTGAACGCAGGACTTCCTACAGGGCTGTATAAGGGTCTGAATGCAGGACTTCTGACAGGGCTGTATAAGGGTCTGAATGCAGGACTTCCGACAGGGCTGTATAAGGGTCTGAATGCAGGACTTCCTACAGGGCTGTATAAAAGGTCTGAATGCAGGACTTCCTACAGGGCTATATAAGGGTCTGAACGCAGGACTTCCTACAGGGCTGTATAAGGGTCTGAATGCAGGACTTCCTACAGGGCTGTATAAGGGTCTAAATGCAGGACTTCCTACAGGGCTGTACTGCATAAGGGTCTGAATGCAGGACTTCCTACAGGGCTGTATAAGGGTCTGAATGCAGGACTTCCTACAGGGCTGCATAAGGGTCTGAATGCAGGACTTCCTACAGGGCTGTACAAGGGTCTGAATGCAGGACTTCCTACAGGGCTGTACAAGGGTCTGAAAGCAGGACTTCCTACAGGGCTGTTTAATGGTCTGAATGCAGGTCTTCCTACAGGGCTGTATAAGGGTCTAAATGCAGGATTTCCTACAGGGCTGTATAAAGGTCTGAATGCAGGACTTCCTACAGGGCTGTATAAAAGGTCTGAATGCAGGACTTCCTACAGGGCTGTATAAGGGTGTGAATGCAGGACTTCCTACGGGGCTATATAAGGGTCTGAACGCAGGACTTCCTACAGGGCTGTATAAGGGTCTGAATGCAGGACTTCCTACAGGGATGTATAAGGGTCTGAATGCAGGACTTCCTACAGGGATGTACTGCATAAGGGTCTGAATGCAGGACTTCCTACAGGGCTGTATAAGGGTCTGAATGCAGGACTTCCTACAGGGCTGTATAAGGGTCTGAATGCAGGACTTCCTACAGGGCTGTATAACGGTCTGAATGCAGGACTTCCTACAGGGATGTACTGCATAAGAGTCTGAATGCAGGACTTCCTACAGGGCTGTATAAGGGTCTAAATGCAGGACTGCCAACAGGGCTGTATAAGGGTATGAATGCAGGACTTCCGACAGGGCTGTATAAGGGTCTGAATGCAGGACTTCCTACAGGGCTGTATAAGGGTCTGAATGCAGGACTTCCTACAGGGCTGTATAAGGGTCTAAATGCAGGATTTCCTACAGGGCTGTATAAGGGTCTAAATGCAGGATTTCCTACAGGGCTGTATAAAGGTCTGAATGCAGGACTTCCTACAGGGCTGTATAAGGGTCTGAATGCAGGACTTCCTACAGGGCTGTATAAGGGTCTGAATGCAGGACTTCCTACAGGGATGTACTGTATAAGGGTCTGAATGCAGTACTTCCTACAGGGCTGTATAAGGGTCTAAATGTAGGACTTCCTAAAGGGCTGTATAAAGGTCTGAATGCAGGACTTCCTACAGGGCTGTATAAGGGTCTGTATGCAGGACTTCCTACAGGGCTGTATAAGGGTCTGAAGCAGGACTTCCTACAGGGCTGTATAAGGGTCTGAAGCAGGACTTCCTACGGGGCTGTATAAGGGTCTGAATGCAGGACTTCCAAACAGGGCTGTATAAGGGTCTGAACGCAGGACTTCCTACATGGCTGTATAAGGGTCTGAACGCAGGGCTTCCAACAGGGTTGTATAAGGGGCTGCATGCAGAGCATTCTGCAGTGCTTTATGGGGGTCAGAATGCAGAACATTCTGCAGGGCTATATAAGGGTCTACATGCAGAAAATCGCTACACTTCTGTATAAGGGGCTGCATGCAGAACATTTTTCAGTGCTGTATTGGGGTTTTAATGCAGAACATTCTGCAGCGCTGTATAAGGGTCAGAACGCAGAATATTTTACAGGGCTGTATGCAGAACATTCTGCAGGGCTGTATAAGGGTCTGAACGCAGAATATTTTACAGGGCTGCATGCAGAACATTCTGCAGGGCTGTATAAGGGGGCAGCAGGGGGCGTCACACTTACATAGAAGCAGCAGCGATAGCAGTAATATGGTAATGCAGCAGGGGGCATCACGCTTACATAGAAGCAGCAGCGATAGCAGTAATATGGTAATGCAGCAGGGGGCGTCACGCTTACATAGAAGCAGCAGCGATAGCACTAATAATAAGAATTTACTTACCGATAATTCTATTTCTCATAGTCCGTAGTGGATGCTGGGGACTCCGTAAGGACCATGGGGAATAGCGGCTCCGCAGGAGACTGGGCACATCTAAAGAAAGCTTTAGGACTACCTGGTGTGCACTGGCTCCTCCCCCTATGACCCTCCTCCAAGCCTCAGTTAGGATACTGTGCCCGGACGAGCGTACACAATAAGGAAGGATTTTGAATCCCGGGTAAGACTCATACCAGCCACACCAATCACACCGTATAACTTGTGATCTGAACCCAGTTAACAGTATGATAACAGAGGAGCCTCTGAAAAGATGGCTCCCAACAATAATAACCCGATTTTTGTAACAATAACTATGTACAAGTATTGCAGACAATCCGCACTTGGGATGGGCGCCCAGCATCCACTACGGACTATGAGAAATAGAATTATCGGTAAGTAAATTCTTATTTTCTCTAACGTCCTAAGTGGATGCTGGGGACTCCGTAAGGACCATGGGGATTATACCAAAGCTCCCAAACGGGCGGGAGAGTGCGGATGACTCTGCAGCACCGAATGAGAGAAACTCCAGGTCCTCCTCAGCCAGGGTATCAAATTTGTAGAATTTAGCAAACGTGTTTGCCCCTTACCAAGTAGCTGCTCGGCAAAGTTGTAAAGCCGAGACCCCTCGGGCAGCCGCCCAAGATGAGCCCACTTTCCTTGTGGAACGGGCTTTTACAGATTTTAGCTGTGGCAGGCCTGCCACAGAATGTGCAAGCTGAATTGTACTACAAATCCAACGAGCAATAGTCTGCTTAGAAGCAGGAGCACCCAGCTTGTTGGGTGCATACAGGATAAACAGCGAGTCAGATTTCCTGACTCCAGCCGTCCTGGAAACATTTTTCAGGACCCTGACAACATCCAGCAACTTGGATTCCTCCAAGTCCCTAGTAGCCGCAGGCACCACAATAGGTTGGTTCAGGTGAAAACGCTGGAACCACCTTAGGGAGAAACTGAGGACGAGTCCTCAATTCCGCCCTGTCCGAATGGAAAATCAGATAAGGGCTTTTACAGGATAAAGCCGCCAATTTTGACACGCGCCTGGCCCAGGCCAGGGCCAACAGCATGACCACTTTCCATGTGAGATATTTTAACTCCACAGATTTAAGTGGTTCAAACCAATGTGACTTTTGGAACCCAAACTACATTGAGATCCCAAATTGCCACTGGAGGCACAAAAGGAGGCTGTATATGCAGTACCCCTTTTACAAACGTCTAAACTTCAGGGACTGAAGCTAGTTCTTTTTTGGAAGAAAATTGACAGGGCCGAAATCTGAACCTTAATGGACCCCAATTTCAGGCCCATAGACACTCCTGTTTGCAGGAAATGTAGGAATCGACCCAGTTGAATTTCCTCCGTCGGGCCTTACTGGCCTCGCACTACGCAACATATTTTCGCCAATTGCGGTGGTAATGTTTTTGCGGTTACATCCTTCCTGGCTTTAGATCAGGATATGGATGACTTCATCCGGAATGCCTTTTTTCCTTCAGGATCCGGTGTTCAACCGGCATGCCGTCAAACGCAGCCGCGGTAAGTCTTGGAACAGACAGGGTCCTTGCTGGAGCAGGTCCCTTCTTAGAGGTAGAGGCCACGGATCCTTCGTGAGCATCTCTTGAAGTTCCGGTTACCAAGTCCTTCTTGGCCAATCCGGAGCCACGAATATAGTGCTTTCTCCTCTCCATCTTATCAATCTCAGTACCTTGGGTATGAGAGGCAGAGGAGGGAACACATACACTGACTGGTACACCCACGGTGTTACCAGAGCGTCTACAACTATTGCCTGAGGGTCTCTTGACCTGGCGCAATACCTGTCGAGTTTTTTAATCATGTGGACGACTTCTGGGTGAAGTCCCCACTCTCCCGGGTGGAGGTCGTGCTGAGGAAGTCTGCTTCCCAGTTGTCCACTCCCGGAATGAATACTGTTGACAGTGCTATCACATGATTTTCCGCCCAGCGAAGAATCCCTGCAGCTTCTGCCATTGCCCTCCTGCTTCTTGTGCCACCCTGTCTGTTTACGTGGGTGACTGCCATGATGTTGTCCGACTGGATCAACACCGGCTGACCTTGAAGCAGAGGTCTTGCTAAGCTTAGAGCATTGTAAATGGCCCTTAGCTTCAGGATATTTATGTGAAGTGATGTATCCAGGCTTGACCCTAAGCCCTGGATATTCCTTCCCTGTGTGACTGCTCCCAAGCCTCGCAGGCTGGCATCCGTGGTCACCAGGACCCAGTCCTGAATGCCGAATCTGCGGCCCTCTAGAAGATGAGCACTCTGCAACCACCACAGGATGGATACCCTTGTCCTTGGTGACAGGGTTATCCGCTGATGCATCTGAAAATGCGACCCGGACCATTTGTCCAGTAGGTTCCACTGGAAAGTTCTTGCGTGGAATCTAACGAATGGGATTGCTTCGTAGGAAGCCACCATTTTTACCCAGAACCCTTGTGCATTGATGCACTGAGACTTGGTTCGGTTTTAGGAGGTTCCTGACTAGCTCGGATAACTCCCTGGCTTTCTCTTCCGGGAGAAACACCTTTTTTCTGGACTGTGTCCAGGAACATCCCTAGGAAACAGAAGACAAGTCGTCGGAACCAGCTGCGATTTTGGAATATTGAGAATCCAATCGTGCTGCCGCAACACTACCTGAGATAGTGCTACACCGACTTCCAACTGTTCCCTGGATCTTACCCTTATCAGGGAATCGTCCAAGTAAGGGATAACTAAAATTCCCTTCCTTCGAAGGGATATCATTTCGGCCATTACCTTGGTAAAGACCCGGGGTGCCGTGGACCATCCCTACGGCAGCGTCTGAACTGATAGTGACAGTTCTGTACCATAACCTGAGGTACCCTTGGTGAGAAAAGTAAATTTTGACATGAAGGTAAGCATCCTTGATGTCCCGAGACATCATGTAGTCCCCTTCTTCCAGGTTCGCAATCACTGCTCTGAGTGACTCAATCTTGAATTTGAACCTCTGTATGTAAGTGTTCAAAGATTTTAGATTTAGAATCGGTCTCACCGAGCCGTCTGGCTTCGGTACCACAATAGTGTGGAATAATACCCCGTTACCTGTTGCAGGAGGGGTACCTTGATTATCACCTGCTGGGAATACAGCTTGTGAATGGCTTCCAAAACTGCCTCCCTGTCAGAGGGAGACGTCGGTAAAGCCGACTTTTGGAAACGGCGAGGGGGAGACGTCTCGAATTTCAATATGTACCCTTGAGATATTACCTGAAGGATCCAGGGGTCTACTTGCGAGTGAGCCCACTGCGCACTGAAATTAATTGAGAACGGGCCCCCACCGTGCCTGAGCTTGTAAGGCCCTAGCGTCATACTGAGGGCTTTGCAGAGGCGGGAAAGGGTTTCTGTTCCTGGGAACTGGGTAATCTCTTCAGCCTTTTTCCTCTCCCTCTGTCACGAGCAGAAAAGAGGAACCTTTTGTCCGCTTGCCAACAAAGGACTGCGCCTGATAATACGGCGTCTTATTTTGAGAGGCGACCTGGGGTACAAACGTGGATTTCCCAGTTGTTGCCGTGGCCACCAGGTCTAAAAGACCGACCCCAAATGTCCCCTTTCAAAGGCAATACTTCCAAATGCCGTTTGGAATCCGCATCACCTGACCATTTTACTGGTAGAATTGGACAACGCACTTATACTTGATGCCAGTCGGCAAATATTCCGCTGTGCATCATGCATATATAGAAATGCATCTTTTAAATGCTCTATAGGCAATAATATACTATCCTTATCTAGGATATCAATATTTCCAGTCAGGGAATCCGACCATGCCAACCCAGCACTGCACCTCCAGGCTGAGGCGATTGCTGGTCGCAGTATAACACCAGTATGTGTGTGAATACATTTTTGGATACCCTCCTGCTTTCTATCAGCAGGATCATTAAGGGCGGCCATCTCATGAGAGGGTAGAGCCCTTGTTCTTACAAGCGTGTGAGCGCCTTATCCCCCCTAGGGGGTGTTTCCCAACGCACCCTAACCTCTGGCGGGAAAGGGTATACAGCCAATACTTTTTAAGAAATTATCAATTGTTATCGGGGGGAAACCCACGCATCATCACACACCTCATTTTATTTCTCAGATTCAGGAAAACTACAGGTAGTTTTTCCCTCACCGAACATAATACCCCTTTTTGGTGGTACTCGTATTATCAGAAATGTATAAAACATTTTCCATTGTCTCAATCATGTAACGTGTGGCCCTACTGGAAATCACGGTTGTCTCTTCACCGTCGACACAGGAGCCAGTATCCGTGTCGGCGTCTGTATCTGCCATCTGAGGTAACGGGCGCTTTAGAGCCCCTGACGGCCTATGAGACGTCTGGACAGGCACAAGCTGAGTAGCCGGCTGTCTCATGTCAACCACTGTTTTTTTATACAGAGCTGACACTGTCACGTAATTTTCAACAGTACATCCACTCAGGTGCCGACCCCCTAGGTGGTGACATCACTGTTACAGACACTCTGCTCCGTCTCCACATCATTTTTCTCCTCATACATGTCGACACAAACGTACCGACACACAGCACACACACAGGGAATGCTCTGATAGAGGACAGGACCCCACTAGCCCTTTGGGGAGACAGAGGGAGAGTATGCCAGCACACACCAGAGCGCTATATATATATATACAGGGATAACCTTATATAAGTGTTTTTCCCCTTATAGCTGCTGTATGTTTTAATACTGCGCCTAATTAGTGCCCCCCTCTCTTTTTTTAACCCTTTCTGTAGTGTAGTGACTGCAGGGAAGAGCCAGGGAGCTTCCCTCCAACTGAGCTGTGAGGGAAAATGGCGCCAGTGTGCTGAGGAGATAGGCTCCGCCCCCTTTCCGGCGGCCTTATCTCCCGTTTTTCTGTATATTCTGTCAGGGGTTAAATGCATCCATATAGCCCAGGAGCTATATGTGATGTATTTTTTGCCATGTAAGGTATTTTTATCATGTTTTATTGCGTCTCAGGGCGCCCCCCCCAGCGCCCTGCACCCTCAGTGACCGGAGTATGTAGTGTGCTGAGAGCAATGGCGCACAGCTGCAGTGCTGTGCGCTACCTTATTGAAGACAGGAACGTCTTCTGCCGCCGATTTTTCCGGACCTCTTCGCTCTTCTGGCTCTGTAAGGGGGCCGGCGGCGCGGCTCCGGGAGCCATCCAGGCTGGGCCTGTGATCGTCCCTCTGGAGCTAATGTCCAGTAGCCAAGAAGCCCAATCCACTCTGCACGCAGGTGAGTTCGCTTCTTCTCCCCTTAGTCCCTCGATGCAGTGAGCCTGTTGCCAGCAGGTCTCACTGAAAATAACAAACCTAAACTAAAACTTTCACTAAGAAGCTCAGGAGAGCCCCTAGTGTGCACCCTTCTCGTCGGGCACAGAAATCTAACTGAGGCTTGGAGGAGGGTCATAGGGGGAGGAGCCAGTGCACACCAGTTAGTCCTAAAGCTTTCTTTAGATGTGCCCAGTCTCCTGCGGAGCCGCTATTCCCCATGGTCCTTACGGAGTCCCCAGCATCCACTTAGGACGTTAGAGAAATGGTAATGCAGCAGGGGGCGTCACGCTTACATAGTAGCAGCAGCGATAGCACTAATATGGTAATGCAGCAGGGGGCGTCACGCTTACATAGAAGCAGCAGCGATAGCACTAATATGGTAATGCAGCAGGGGACATCATTACTGATTCAAACAGTGTCCTAGGATACAGTATTGGATCATCTCCGACATCATTGGTCAACTCTATAACCTACAGTATGGGGTCGCACAAGCCGGAGAGCACCGATCCCAAGTAGTCAGACCAATAAAGGGATATTTTTGTGCCACAGTGCACGTGACATCATGCCTCGCCACAGACAGTATCACGACGAGAAGCAGCAAATGCAGACAAGGTATGTGTGGGGCCTGGACTGGAGAGACATGGGGTGTGTGCTGGTGATCCACACTGACACTCGGGGAGGGGTGCCGGAGAGACACAGTGGTGGTGGTGGGGTGCTAGTGCACTTAGAGGAGGTTAAGGCTGGAGAGACAGAGGGAGGATGAGATGGCTGAAGAGATAGAAGGGAGAGGAGGCTGGAGAGACAGACAGGAATGGTACTGAAGACATTGAGAAGGGTCAGGAGAGAGACAGGGAGTTGAGCAGATGGGCGATCGGCATATACCTTCCAGGGAGATGGGACCCCAAAAAAGGAGTTACAGTATGGTAGACTTAACATTGTTAACGCTCTTTATGAGAAGTACATTGGGTTCCACAGGGAAACATTGGGGTGTAGAGTTGATCTGGATCCAGAGGCACCAACAGGCAAAGCTGTAGCTGTTCCAGGATGAATAGGGGCCCTCCTCTGTAACCCCACCTCCAGGCAATGAGAGCTCAGTTTTGATAACCAGTCCAATGCAGGAGCAGGCAAGAGAGAACACATTCTGACGACAGGAGAAGGGACCAGTGGCTAATGCCATACAAACCCAAAGAAGCTAGGTGCGTCACGGTGAGCGCCCTGTGGAACCCAATGTACGTCACAGAAAGAGAGTTAACAATGGCAGGTCTACCATAACTCTCCTTTTCTGTAGCAGGTTACATTGGTTTCCAAAGGGAAACATCGGGGATGTCCTAAAGCAGTTCCTCAAGGAGGGGGATACGCCTTAGCAGATGTGAGAATCTGGCGTCCAAAGGAAGCATCCTGGGAGGCGAAGGTATCAAAGGCATATAACCTAAGAAACATGTTCAGAGGACCACGTAGCCGCCTTGCACAATTGTTCTGCGGACAAGCTACGGCGGGCCGCCCAAGAAGGTCCAACACACTGGGTAGAATGGGCCTTAATCGCAACAAGAGCTGGAAATCCAACCTGCATAAGTGTGAGGATATTGGGTTCAAAATCACTCAGTCACGGTGGTAGATGAAAAACCAACAGTGGTTTATTGACAGAATAGGTTATAACACAGTTCAGCACACTTCTGTGATCCAATTCTACACGACAATCCCTCCTGGAGCTCCTGACAGAACATTACTTCTTAGTCAGTCTCCTGCCTCTCTCTCAACTTCTGTCTCACGTCCCCTCTGCTATTATCAAACCTTTGTCTTTCCTACAATAAGGCGACACCCCCAGACAGTTTCACATGCCCAGGCATGTCCCCTAGGCCCCAATAGATGTTAACTAAAGTAACCTTACTTAATCTGATTGTGTGGCCTGAAATCCATTGTGTGGGGAAGAATGAGGGGGGGTTGTATGGCCTGACATCTGAGACTGGCTGTATCTACACAACAGCAAACACACAGGTTATCTGCGCAGTCATATTGGGAAAACATTATTTTACAAACTATAACACAATAACCATTACATTCATATATATACATTGAAAACATAACTGTACCCTTGTAACAATAACATCATACAATATAATACAATATTGCCTAACATATAACTAATAACATATTGGCAATTGATGAAGTCCATGTGTAGGACCAGGGCTAGGAAAGTAACCACGTGTCTTTTACCACTGAGCGACACGACGCGCCAGCTGTGTCATCACATGTCGTCACATTACCTTCCCCTACTTTCTTGCCCTGTGTCCTAAGTAGCTGAAGCTTGCTGAGCGCAGTGATGCTCTCCTACATCAGACAGTCTGTGCCCCGTCATAATAATGACTGGCAGGTTTCTCTTGTGGGTCTGGTGGTTTTTGTGAATAGCATTGTACAGTTTGTACGGAGACCACCTGCGTCCCAGGTCCAAAGTCTGTGGTAATTGTCATGAGGCTTGTGTGGGAATTTCTTTCCCCGGTCTGGTGGGTGTGTGGCCCACAGTGCATAACTCAATACAGTCTTACCAGTGTCCGGTGGAAACGTGATCAGCAGTCCATAGTTCTTGTATTTCCACCCGGTGTCCCATCTAAATACATTAATCAAAGTCCCCTTTGTAGACAGCCGCCGGGTTGGGGTAACAGCATGTGCAACAGTGTAATTCAATAAGTGCAATAACTGCACCTGGGGACCTAATAATTCCCCTACACCCAACTGGGTAACCTCACATTTCAGATAGTGACAATTTTCCTCCATAAACAAAATCTGATCTCTGGGGCCCTCACTCTCCCTCCCCAACCATGTATTCCCTGGGAACCCCACTTCCATCACCTCTGGTGCATCAGGACAGTGGCTTCCCTCCCCCAAACATGAATCACGGGTATGGTAATTGTCAGGGCACAATGGGGATTCCTTCATGCCAGAAGTTTCTTCTGTGCTATCCTGGGTAAATGCTTCCTCCAGCCTGGCTGGCTGGGTAACTTGTGGGATCCTACTCTGAGTCTTGTATTCTTTGGCCTGGAGTACAATCTGCTCAGCTTCCTTGTGTGTAACCACCAACTCGACCATCGTTGTACTGGAACATGGATGTAGGTTCACAGGGACAGTGGCATTACCTTCTCCAGTCACTGCTACATGTCCTGGCTGAACACCATTGTCCTGGTTAGAGTCAGTCATTTCACCTTGCACACAATGCCAGTCCAAAACACACTCAGGTGCCCTAGAGTAGAGCAACATGTTCCCTTCCAGTTCCTGAGCTGATGCTATTTTCACCAGGTCTGATACCTGGATTTTCTCTGAGTCACAGGGAAGATTCTGGCATTCAGACTGCAGCTCCTTACCATCAAGTTCACTGAATGGGAACAGACCTCCAGAATCTTCTGGGAGAGATACAATAGCTGGGGATACACTGGGCCCTTCCTGAACATCCTTTTCTGATAAAATAACTGGGGCAGCCATGAACATAGCTTCACAATAGGCCTCCCTCAGCCGAATATGCTGATCAGCCTGAAGTGAGACACTGTCTGCACTAGCCATGCTTATAGTTGGGACATTACCACCTACTGCTGCCCTCGCAGAGATCTCCTCTTCCACCTCTGCCAATGGGAAGGCATAGTGCATCTTCTCCTGGGGTGTTTGGATGACAGACCCCACTTCCTTCTCATTTTCAGTAGCCTCCCCCAAACACAACACTGTAAATGGCTCAGTAGCCAGGACTGGTTGGTGCTCACCTGAAGGATTCCCTTGGAGGCTCTGTTGCTGAAGTGGTGGTCGGGTGATAGTGGCAACTTCTTCCTCAATGTCTCGCTGGCACTCTGGGATGGTTTCTATATCCTCCAAGCCTGCAAATGGCCAGTTGTAACACAGCTCAGGCCGGTCACTGAGTGTTTCACTGTGACATTCCCCCAGGGAGAAGAGAACGGGTTGCAGACAGCGCTTCCTTGCATCCACCTGGTCAAGGTCATCCTGTTCCAGTGTAACATACTGGGCAGACAGTTCTTGACACTCTCTCACCAAGTCCTCATCCTCCATCTCAGCAAAAGGGAAGTTGTAGTGCAGTTCCTCCTGGGGTGCCTGGATTGTGCTCACTGCTGTCTTCACTTCGTGTGCTTCCTTCCGTATAGACCACTGGGCAACTTCTTCCCTTGGGTATGGGAGAAGCTGTTGCAGGTGGTGCCTTTCCACATCCACCCTGTAACACTGGCCTCGCCATGCTGGGGTATCCAGGGGCCCCCGATCCAATGCCACTTCCTCTGGCTCTGTCCGGGAAGGCAATTTACTCTGCACTTGCTCTTCCGTCTCTGTATATTGTATCCTTTGTGTCATTTGGGCCACTGTGGCGATCACTTCCTCCCTGAATTCCTCAAACTCTGGCTCCCCCAGCAGATTCCATGTGGCTGCTTCACTTCTGCAGTGCATGAACGCATTCCCAAGATGACACAACTTGTCCTGTATGCTGGATACTCTCCACCTGCTGATTTCCCACTGAGCTTCATTCCAGTACTCCCAAATGTACTGCATTTTGGAAACTATAAATAAAAGATCCGGCTTCTCAGCCTGCCGATATGCTGACAAACTTCCAACCACAAGCTCCACTGCCCTGGTTCCATTACTGGTCTCCTCCGCTGAGGCCTCGACCATATCCTCCTCTTCCTCCTTATCACAACGGTGCTCAACGTCCCATTGAGCCAGTTTTCCAATTAGGGATTCCTTGGTATCCACTGTATTAAACTCAATCCGTCTTGCTCGACAGAGGTCCTGTAGTTGATCCTTCTTGCTGTAACGGTAGCATAGCGGGGCGGAATCCATTGCCTGCTGTGGTTTATACCTTTCTGCTGGTGTCTTGAGTGATCCCACTGCTGCCGCCAAATGTGAGGATATTGGGTTCAAAATCACTCAGTCACGGTGGTAGATGAAAAACCAACAGTGGTTTATTGACAGAATAGGTTATAACACAGTTCAGCACACTTCTGTGATCCAATTCTACACGACAATCCCTCCTGGAGCTCCTGACAGAACATTACTTCTTAGTCAGTCTCCTGCCTCTCTCTCAACTTCTGTCTCACGTCCCCTCTGCTATTATCAAACCTTTGTCTTTCCTACAATAAGGCGACACCCCCAGACAGTTTCACATGCCCAGGCATGTCCCCTAGGCCACAATAGATGTTAACTAAAGTAACCTTACTTAATCTGATTGTGTGGCCTGAAATCCATTGTGTGGGGAAGAATGAGGGGGGGTTGTATGGCCTGACATCTGAGACTGGCTGTATCTACACAACAGCAAACACACAGGTTATCTGCGCAGTCATATTGGGAAAACATTATTTTACAAACTATAACACAATAACCATTACATTCATATATATACATTGAAAACATAACTGTACCCTTGTAACAATAACATCATACAATATAATACAATATTGCCTAACATATAACTAATAACATATTGGCAATTGATGAAGTCCATGTGTAGGACCAGGGCTAGGAAAGTAACCACGTGTCTTTTACCACTGAGCGACACGACGCGCCAGCTGTGTCATCACATGTCGTCACATTAAGCATGTGCAATCACCATTCTAATCCATCTGGCCAAGGTTTGCTTATTCGCAGGCCAAATAGGGCATCAGACCGTCTAATAGAGGCAGTACTGTCCACATAGACAAGGAGAGCCCTAACCACATCTAAAGACCGTTCTTTAGCCGACAAGTCCGAAGAGATAAAGGCCGGGACCACAATCTCTTGGTTCTGGTGAAGAGTTGACACCACCTTAGGCAAGTAACCGGGCCTGGTTCGGAGAACCTCCCTGTCACGGTGGAAAATCAGAAAGGGCGGACGACAGGACAAAACACCTATGTCCAAGACCCATCTTACGGAGGCAATAGCCAGCAAAAACAGGACCTTGGCCGTGAGCCATTTGAGGTCCACCGATTCAAGAGGTTCAAAGGGAGACTCTTGAAGGGCTTTCAATACAATAGACAGGTCCCATGGAGATACTGGAGGGACATAGGGGGTCATTCCGAGTTGTTCGCTCGTTGCCGATTTTCGCTATATTGCGATTAGTCGCTTACTGCGCATGCGCAAGGTTCGCAGAGCGCATGCGCTTAGTTATTTTACACAAAAGTTAGGTATTTTACTCACGGCATAACAAGGATTTTTCATCGTTCTGGTGATCGTACTGTGATTGACAGGAAGTGGGTGTTTATGGGCGGAAACTTGCCGTTTTCTGGGCGTGTGCGAAAAAACGCTGGCGTTTCTGGGAAAAACGCGGGAGTGTCTGAAGAAACGGGGGAGTGTCTGGGCGAACGCTGGGTGTGTTTGTGACGTCAAACCAGGAACGAAACTGACTGAACTGATCGCAATGGCTGAGTAAGTCTGAAGCTACTCAGAAACTGCTAAGAACTTTCTATTCGCAATTCTGCTAATCTTTCGTAATTCTGCTAAGCTAAGATACACTCCCAGAGGGCGGCGGCTTAGCGTGTGCAATGCTGCTAAAAGCAGCTAGCGAGCGAACAACTCGGAATGAGGGCCTTAGGGAGGCTGAATACGTAGAACACTTTGAGTGAATGTATGAACAGCAGGAATAGAGGCAATCTTGCGCTGAAACCATACCGACAAGGCAGAAATGTGAACCTTCAGGGAGGCCAGACGCAGACCTTAGACCGAAGTCTAAGCCTGTTTGTAGAAAATCCAGAATTCTGGACGTTCTGAATCTATAAGAGTCATAATTCTTATAAGCACACCAGGTGAAGTAAGAATGAAAACCCTGTAATAAATCCGGGCAACGGCCGGTTTGCGGGTCTTAATGGCCGCCTCAGTAAATCCATTGGCCCTTAGGAGTGATGCTTCAAGAGCCACGCCGTCAAGGCCAGTCTGGCCAGGTCCGGGTAGAGACAAGGGCCCTGTACAAGACTGTCTTGACGCTGAGGAAGTAGAAAGGAATGCTCTGTTGATAGACCTTGCAGGCCTGAGAACCAATACGTCTGGGCCATGCTGGAGCGACTAGAATCAGCATTCCTCCTTCTTGCTTGAGCTTCCGCAGTACTCTGGGCAGGAGTGACACCAGAGGGAATATGTAAGGCAGTTGAAAGTTCCACGGAACTGCCATTGCGTCCACGAACACTGCCTGAGGATCCCTGGTCATGGATCCAAAGACCGGAACCTTGTGATTGTGTTGAGACGCCATGAGATCCACGTCTGGCAGATCCCATCTGTCTACCAGGAGGATACTTTGGGATGAAGGCTCCACTCTCCGGAGTGAATATCCTGGTGACTGAGGAAGTCAGCTTCCCAGTTCAGGACGCCTGGGATGAACACTGCCGATATAGCTGGTAGATGGCGTTTCGCCCAACATAGGATTTTGGACACCTCCAACATTGCCATGCAGCTTCGAGTGCCACCCTGATGGTTTATGTAAGCCACTGTGGTGGCCTTGTCTGATTGCGCCTGAACAGGCCTGTTCCATACAAGAGGCAGGGCGGGAGACAGTGCATTAAACACTGCCCTCAGCTCCAGAATATTGATCGGAAGTAGTGATTCTTCCTTAGTCCAACGACTCAGAAATGAGTGTTGCTCCAACACCGCTTGCCATCCCCGCAGACTGGCATCCATTGTCAGTAGGACCCAGTTGGGGATCCAGAAGGGATGGTCCTTGCTCTATTGCTGGTCCTGGATTCACCAGGACAGCGACAGTCGAACCACCGAAGTCAAAGAGACCATTTGGTATCTTATCCAATGAGGTAGGCCATCCCACTTGGAGAGGATCATCCGTTGTAGAGGACGAGAGTGAAATTGAGCGTACTCTACCATGTCGAAGGACAACACCACCAGGCCAAGTACTTGCATCGCCGAGTGTATCGACATTCTGGGGCGATGAAGGAAATGGCGGAGCCTGGAATTGGTAGCGAAGGTCGCAAGTAGCAAACCGCAGGAACTGCTGATGTGAGATGGCAATAGGAACATGCAGATACTGTATGCATCCTGTATATCCAGGGATACCATATAGTCTCCGGGTTCCATAGCAAGCACTATTGTGCGCAGTGTTTCCATATGAAAGTTGGACACTCTAACAAACATGTTTGAAGATTTGAGGTTGAGTATAGGCCGATAGGACCCATTGGGTTTCAGGACCAGAAATAGGGTCAAGTAATACCCTCTGCCCCCCTGGGGGTGATGAACCGGCACAACCACTTCCGTGCTCAGGAGGGAACTTACAACCGCTTGTAGAGCCTGCGCTTTCAATAGATCCGACAGGAGAGCGGTTGCGCAGAACTGGTGAGGGGGACGTCTCTTGAATAAGACAGCGTACCCATGAGAGACAACTTCCAGTACCCAAGCGTCTGAAGGGCTCGTCAGCCAGACCTGGGCGAACTGTAGAATTCGGCCTCCCACCCTGGGGTCCCCAAGGTGGAGGCCCGCCACGTTATGCAGCAGACTTGTCATGTTTGGCAGCAGGCTGACGGTCTGCCCAAGACTGCTTCGAATTGGGCTTGGAAGTTTTGGAAACGCGAGATTGTATATGATATCTGTGACCTTTCGCTTTTCCTTGAGGCCGAAAGGAACGAAAAGTGATACTTTTTGCCTTCTGAGGATTAGTAGTGGGGAGAAAAGCTGTCTTAGCAGCTGTCAGTTCAGACACAATTTTATTTAGGTCTTCCCCAAAATGTCCCCAGTGAAGGGGAAGACTTCGAAAGTCCACTTTCCACGACCTCAACCACATTATGCGGCGCGCCAGGACAGACATAGACGACGCCTTGGCTGGCAATACTCCCGCCTCTGAGGAGGCTTCTTGAATGTAATATGAAGCGGTGGTAAAATAAGACAGGTATTGTCTGGCATTTTCAGAGATATCTACCCCTCCCCTTTAGAATGTAAGCTCTCACGAGCAGGGCCCTCTTCCTTCATGTGCTTATCCTTTCTTACTTTAATAATCTTCAACTGCACCAAATCCATCAGTCTTCTGCCACCTGATACTTATTCCAGTGTCATCTGCTGATGTAACTATGTTTATTTATCCTGTACTTGTCCTATCCTGGCATCAACTGTAAGTTGCTGTTTTCCTGTTTGATTATTTGTTTATGTACTCTGTAATTGGGTGCTGCGGAACCCTTGTGGCGCCATATAAATAAAGGATAATAATAATATCTTCGGGCAGCTCTTCCTCTAATGCCTGAACCCATGCTTCGATACCTTTTGCAGCCCAAAAGGCAGCTATAGTAGGTCTATGAATAGCCCCTGTAAGGGAATATACAGATTTCAGGCATCCCCCAACACGCTTATTTGTCGGCTCCCTCGAAGAGGCGACAGAGGTGACAGGCAGAGTGGATGACACCACTAGGTGGGTGATATGAAAATCCACTGGTGGCGGGGTCTCCCATTTATTACACAACTCTGCAGGCAGAGGGTAGCAAGCCAATGCTTGTTTGGGAATAGAGAATTTCTTCCCTGGATTAGACCAGGGTTCCCATCTGATGTTCACTAGATGACCAGAAAGGGGTAATACAGTTTTAACCACCTTCTGCTGTTTAAACGTATCAGTTTTATTTGCCACAGTAGTGGAATCCTCCTCATCTGTGATTTGCAGGATATGCTTAAGAGCAACCACCAGGGCAGGGACATCTGTCAATAAGGGAGATTCCTCATCAGTAACACAGGATTCAGTGTCCGACAGGACCGTATGCACCCCCTCCTCTTCAGATGAGACATGAGAGGTTTGTAGACTATGAGGAGGAAGCAGCCCGCTTAGAGGGACCGCGGGCATGGGAGTGACCCGAGGTAAATGTCTGTCTAACCAGGGACTGGTTTAGTTGCTGCAGTTGGTTAGACAAATTTTCCGCCCAAGCCGGATTAACCATGGGCACAATTTGTGGGGGTAATGGCACAGGTGGCCCGATAGGGGGTGTAAGGTGCTCCACTAGAGTACCCAGGAGGGGTAGTGAATGCTGGCCATGGAGGCTCCTGACTAAGGCCCTCATTCCGAGTTGTTTGCTCGGTAAAAATCTTCGCATCGCAGCGATTTTCCGCTTAATGCGCATGCGCAATGTCCGCACTGCGACTGCGCCAAGTAAATTTGCTATGTAGTTAGGATTTTTACTCACGGCTTTTTCATCGTTCTGGCGATCGTAATGTGATTGAAGATAAATAAAGTGTATAATTGCGCTTACACTGTACAAGGATGTGTGTATCTTGGTCTGAAGCTTTCTTAGATTTCAAGACAAAAATGAGCAATGAGCCAAATAGGGAAACCTTTTCAATGATAGAGAAAAAAACACAATAGTGCAAGTATGCCAAACATAGAGTGTAGTTCCCTTTAATGGTCAATTATCAAACTCACAAACGTAGGTTTTTTGGAAGCACGTCAAATTATGATGGGTCGTAGGTATGGATCACAAATGGATAGTACTTCTTCCTTATGGGGGAGTAGGAGAACTGGAAGAAAGTAAAGTGCAATAGTGCAAAAACCTCATGTGCAAAATAGCAGTTTTAATTAGCACCGAAAAGCACTCACAAACATGAATAAAACAGAGCGTGTAATAAAAGCTGATGGATGGAGTCTATACTTATCAGGGGATAAGTTTCATGAAGGTCCCATAGAGTTCCGGATACTCAAAGGGGGTTCTCAGTGAAGCTCCAAGTCCAACAAACGTCCAAATGTAGCCACAGCTGCTTAATGCATTTCGAACCGACAGGGTTCTTCCTCAGAAGCGTTATGTGGCAGATAGATTAGAGGGCATAGATATACCCCAATTCATTAGTCTGAAATCATCCACAGGTGTGTGTTACAGACACCTGCAGAGGTACTGCAAACGGAGATTTGCGGCGTGCGTTCCACTGTAAACAGGAAGTGATGTCGTGCGTTCCACAGCGCGACACGTGACCTCCCGTCCCGGAAGTTGCGGCTGATAACACGGCAAATTGTAGTTCACAGAGAAGGATGACGTTTATGCGTTCCAGCGGAAAAACTTCCTATATGTCCCGCTTTACCTTATAGCTAGTGGAGCCATACATACAAAGAGAGTCCAACAGAGTCTTGTGATTTGGATTCCACGGTGTGACATGTATCAAAAATGGTATTGACACTGAAGTTCATGTCTCTCCAAAAAACAACAAGACCCAGAATAAAGAGAAAAATAATAAAAATAATTAGCAGCAAAAATATATTGCACAATCATTACAAATTTTTTTAAAATGACACATCAATAAAATTATCATATTGGAGTGATTAAAAAAAAGCCTATGTTAAAAACCACTTCATTTCAAAATCAGTGTTTAGCCCTTTTGGTTGGAGAGTGCCTAAATTAAAAATCCATCTCATTTCGGATTTGGCCAACCTACTTTCCATATCTCTTGTTTTCCAAGTCGGCTTTATTTGCTGGATTCCTGCAAAGGTTTTAATTTGACACTCTTTCTTTTCATGACAGATCTTAAAATGATTAGAGAGCGAGTGAGATTCCAAGCCCTTGCGTATGTTATATATATGTTCGGCAAGGCGAGTTTTTAGATTTCTAAATCTAAAAACTCGCCTTGCCGAACATATATATAACATACGCAAGGGCTTGGAATCTCACTCGCTCTCTAATCATTTTAAGATCTGTCATGAAAAGAAAGAGTGTCAAATTAAAACCTTTGCAGGAATCCAGCAAATAAAGCCGACTTGGAAAACAAGAGATATGGAAAGTAGGTTGGCCAAATCCGAAATGAGATGGATTTTTAATTTAGGCACTCTCCAACCAAAAGGGCTAAACACTGATTTTGAAATGAAGTGGTTTTTAACATAGGCTTTTTTTAATCACTCCAATATGATAATTTTATTGATGTGTCATTTTAAAATTTTTTGTAATGATTGTGCAATATATTTTTGCTGCTAATTATTTTTATTATTTTTCTCTTTATTCTGGGTCTTGTTGTTTTTTGGAGAGACATGAACTTCAGTGTCAATACCATTTTTGATACATGTCACACCGCGGAATCCAAATCACAAGACTCTGTTGGACTCTCTTTGTATGTATGGCTCCACTAGCTATAAGGTAAAGCGGGACATATAGGAAGTTTTTCCGCTGGAACGCATAAACGTCATCCTTCTCTGTGAACTACAATTTGCCGTGTTATCAGCCGCAACTTCCGGGACGGGAGGTCACGTGTCGCGCTGTGGAACGCACGACATCACTTCCTGTTTACAGTGGAACGCACGCCGCAAATCTCCGTTTGCAGTACCTCTGCAGGTGTCTGTAACACACACCTGTGGATGATTTCAGACTAATGAATTGGGGTATATCTATGCCCTCTAATCTATCTGCCACATAACGCTTCTGAGGAAGAACCCTGTCGGTTCGAAATGCATTAAGCAGCTGTGGCTACATTTGGACGTTTGTTGGACTTGGAGCTTCACTGAGAACCCCCTTTGAGTATCCGGAACTCTATGGGACCTTCATGAAACTTATCCCCTGATAAGTATAGACTCCATCCATCAGCTTTTATTACACGCTCTGTTTTATTCATGTTTGTGAGTGCTTTTCGGTGCTAATTAAAACTGCTATTTTGCACATGAGGTTTTTGCACTATTGCACTTTACTTTCTTCCAGTTCTCCTACTCCCCCATAAGGAAGAAGTACTATCCATTTGTGATCCATACCTACGACCCATCATAATTTGACGTGCTTCCAAAAAACCTACGTATGTGAGTTTGATAATTGACCATTAAAGGGAACTACACTCTATGTTTGGCATACTTGCACTATTGTGTTTTTTTCTCTATCATTGAAAAGGTTTCCCTATTTGGCTCATTGCTCATTTTTGTCTTGAAATCTAAGAAAGCTTCAGACCAAGATACACACATCCTTGTACAGTGTAAGCGCAATTATACACTTTATTTATCTTCAATTGTATATCCTTGAAATATTTTGTGAATATTTCGCAAAGTGTATGTGCTGCTTGTTTCACAGTGTATTCTGCGCAGTTATCACAACATCTTTTTATCTGATCGTAATGTGATTGACAGGAAATGGGTGTTACTGGGCGGAAACAGGCCGTTTTATGGGCGTGTGGGAAAAAACGCTACCGTTTCCGGAAAAACCGCAGGAGTGGCCGGAGAAACGGGGGAGTGTCTGGGCGAACGCTGGGTGTGTTTGTGACGTCAAACCAGGAACGACAAGCACTGAACTGATCGCAGATGCCGAGTAAGTCTGAAGCTACTCAGAAACTGCTACGAGGTGTGTAATCGCAATATTGCAAATACATCGTTCGCAATTTTAAGATGCTAAGATTCACTCCCAGTAGGCGGCGGCTTAGCATGAGCAAATCTGCTAAAATCCGCTTGCGAGCGAACAACTCGGAATGAGGGCCTAAGTGCAGGGACTGCGGACTGACTGGGAGGTGCATAGAGCGCAGTACAGAGACCCTCGTGCAATAATTCCCCCTCTGATAAATCCACGGAGCATGCGCTGCATGATGCAGGAGCTTCCACAGATTTGCTCTTTTGTTAGACGTTGCACTATGTAAACCATTGGACTTACACAGTACGATTACATAGCCAGACAAATACAATAGCCTGTGGAATAAAACGACAGGGTATAATGTGACTGTAACACAGGAGTATTAAACTTATAGAGGTATATAGATAAACTCTGTGCACAACTATATAATTTGACCCAAACGCACCTAGCCCAGGGTACAGACTATAGTGACAGTTATATCTGTGAAACACTGAAAGTGAAACCACACAGCAGATACAGGCACACACATTCACGGGCAATGCAGAAATGGTATCATAATAATGTTGAACTGGACATATATATATCACAGCACGGTCTCAGACTGGAGGATATAGCAGAATACAGATGGAGCCATCTTCATCTTGGCCTTTAATAGGATTAATTGAGCCAGGGCAGTCGGAGTTAATCCCCTGCTGTACTTGTACAATATACTCTGCAATGTACACCTTTTCTCAACTAACGCTGTCTCTAAGACATGTATGATACTCAAGTGAATGTAAAGACTCAGCGTTGTACACAGACGGAATGAGCTGGTCCCTGCAATCCAAGAGACCAGCTGCTGCTGCTGCTACTATACTGTCAAATTGCGCCCAGAGTCTCTGAGAAGGAGTGAGGGCGAGTGAGGCAGCTCCAGGGCGGGAAAATAAGAATTTACTTACCGATAATTCTATTTCTCGGAGTCCGTAGTGGATGCTGGGGTTCCTGAAAGGACCATGGGGAATAGCGGCTCCGCAGGAGACAGGGCACAAAAAGTAAAGCTTTTCCAGATCAGGTGGTGTGCACTGGCTCCTCCCCCTATGACCCTCCTCCAGACTCCAGTTAGGTACTGTGCCCGGACGAGCGTACACAATAAGGGAGGATTTTGAATCCCGGGTAAGACTCATACCAGCCACACCAATCACACCGTACAACTTGTGATCTAAACCCAGTTAACAGTATGATAACAGAGGAGCCTCTGAAAGATGGCTCCCTAAACAATAACCCGAATTAGTTAACAATAACTATGTACAAGTATTGCAGATAATCCGCACTTGGGATGGGCGCCCAGCATCCACTACGGACTCCGAGAAATAGAATTATCGGTAAGTAAATTCTTATTTTCTCTATCGTCCTAGTGGATGCTGGGGTTCCTGAAAGGACCATGGGGATTATACCAAAGCTCCCAAACGGGCGGGAGAGTGCGGATGACTCTGCAGCACCGAATGAGAGAACTCCAGGTCCTCTTTTGCCAGGGTATCAAATTTGTAGAATTTTACAAACGTGTTCTCCCCTGACCACGTAGCTGCTCGGCAGAGTTGTAATGCCGAGACCCCTCGGGCAGCCGCCCAAGATGAGCCCACCTTCCTTGTGGAATGGGCCTTAACAGATTTAGGCTGTGGCAGGCCTGCCACAGAATGTGCAAGTTGAATTGTGTTACAAATCCAACGAGCAATCGACTGCTTAGAAGCAGGCGCACCCAACTTGTTGGGTGCATACAGTATAAACAGCGAGTCAGATTTTCTGACTCCAGCCGTCCTTGAAATGTATATTTTTAAAGCTCTGACAACGTCCAACAACTTGGAGTCCTCCAAGTCGCTTGTAGCCGCAGGCACTACAATAGGCTGGTTCAGGTGAAACGCTGATACCACCTTAGGGAGAAAATGCGGACGCGTCCGCAGCTCTGCCCTATCCGAATGGAAAATTAAATAAGGGCTTTTATAAGATAAAGCCGCCAGTTCAGATACTCTCCTGGCGGAAGCCAGGGCCAGTAACATAGTCACTTTCCATGTGAGATATTTCAAATCCACATTTAGTGGTTCAAACCAATGGGATTTGAGGAAATCTAAAACTACATTTAGATCCCACGGTGCCACCGGAGGCACCACAGGAGGCTGTATATGCAGTACTCCTTTGACAAAAGTCTGGACCTCAGGGACTGAGGCCAATTCTTTTTGGAAGAATATTGACAGGGCCGAAATTTGAACCTTAATAGATCCCAATTTGAGACCCATAGACAATCCTGATTGCAGGAAATGTAGGAAACGACCCAGTTGAAATTCCTCCGTCGGAGCACTCCGATCCTCGCACCACGCAACATATTTCCGCCAAATGCGGTGATAATGCTTCGCGGTGACTTCCTTTCTTGCCTTAATCAAGGTAGGAATGACTTCTTCTGGAATGCCTTTTCCTTTTAGGATCTGGCGTTCAACCGCCATGCCGTCAAACGCAGCCGCGGTAAGTCTTGAAAGAGGCAGGGACCCTGTTGAAGCAGGTCCCTTCTCAGAGGTAGAGGCCACGGATCGTCCGTGACCATCTCTTGAAGTTCCGGGTACCAAGACCTTCTTGGCCAATCCGGAGCCACTAGTATCGTTCTTACTCCGCTTTGCCGTATGATTCTCAATACCTTTGGTATGAGAGGCAGAGGAGGAAACACATACACCGACTGGTACACCCAAGGTGTTACCAGCGCGTCCACAGCTATTGCCTGCGGATCTCTTGACCTGGCGCAATACCTGTCCAGTTTTTTGTTGAGGCGAGACGCCATCATGTCCACCATTGGTCTTTCCCAACGGTTTATTAGCATGTGGAAAACTTCTGGATGAAGTCCCCACTCTCCCGGGTGAAGATCGTGTCTGCTGAGGAAGTCTGCTTCCCAGTTGTCCACGCCCGGGATGAACACTGCTGACAGTGCTATCACGTGATTCTCCGCCCAGCGAAGGATCCTGGCAGCTTCTGCCATTGCACTCCTGCTTCTTGTGCCGCCCTGTCTGTTTACATGGGCGACTGCCGTGATGTTGTCCGACTGGATCAACACCTGTCTTCCTTGAAGCAGAGGTTCCGCCTGGCTTAGAGCATTGTAGATTGCTCTTAGTTCCAGAATGTTTATGTGAAGAGACTTTTCCAGGCTCGACCACACTCCCTGGAAGTTTCTTCCTTGTGTGACTGCTCCCCAGCCTCTCAGGCTGGCGTCCGTGGTCACCAGGATCCAATCCTGTATGCCGAATCTGCGGCCCTCCAATAGATGAGCCCTCTGCAACCACCACAGAAGAGATACCCTTGTCCTTGGAGACAGGGTTATCCGCAGGTGCATCTGAAGATGTGACCCTGACCATTTGTCCAACAGATCCCTTTGGAAAATTCTTGCATGGAATCTGCCGAATGGAATTGCTTCGTAAGAAGCCACCATTTTTCCCAGGACTCTTGTGCATTGATGTACAGACACCTTTCCTGGTTTTAGGAGGTTCCTGACCAGGTCGGATAACTCCTTGGCTTTTTCCTCGGGAAGAAAAACCTTTTTCTGAACCGTGTCCAGAATCATCCCTAGGAACAGCAGACGAGTTGTCGGCATTAATTGGGATTTTGGAATATTCAGAATCCATCCGTGCTGCTTTAGCACCTCTTGAGATAGTGCTAATCCCATCTCTAGCTGTTCTCTGGACCTTGCCCTTATTAGGAGATCGTCCAAGTATGGGATAATTAATACGCCTTTTCTTCGAAGAAGAATCATCATCTCGGCCATTACCTTTGTAAAGACCCGAGGTGCCGTGGACAAACCAAACGGCAGCGTCTGAAACTGATAGTGACAGTTTTGTACAACGAACCTGAGGTACCCCTGGTGTGAGGGGTAAATTGGAACGTGGAGATACGCATCCTTGATGTCCAAGGATACCATAAAGTCCCCTTCTTCCAGGTTCGCTATCACTGCTCTGAGTGACTCCATCTTGAACTTGAACTTCTTTATGTACAGGTTCAAGGACTTCAGATTTAGAATAGGCCTTACCGAGCCATCCGGCTTCGGTACCACAAATAGAGTGGAATAATACCCCTTCCCTTGTTGTAGAAGAGGTACCTTGACTATCACCTGCTGAGAGTACAGCTTGTGAATGGCTTCCAAAACCGTCTCCCTTTCGGAGGGGGACGTTGGTAAAGCAGACTTCAGGAAACGGCGAGGTGGATCTGTCTCTAATTCCAACCTGTACCCCTGAGATATTATCTGCAGGATCCAGGGATCTACCTGCGAGTGAGCCCACTGCGCGCTGTAATTTTTGAGACGACCGCCCACCGTCCCCGAGTCCGCTTGAGAAGCCCCAGCGTCATGCTGAGGCTTTTGTAGAAGCCGGGGAGGGCTTCTGTTCCTGGGAAGGAGCTGCCTGTTGCTGTCTCTTCCCTCGACCTCTGCCTCGTGGCAGATATGAATAGCCCTTTGCTCTCTTATTTTTAAAGGAACGAAAGGGCTGCGGTTGAAAAGTCGGTGCCTTTTTCTGTTGGGGAGTGACTTGAGGTAGAAAGGTGGATTTCCCGGCTGTAGCCGTGGCCACCAAATCTGATAGACCGACTCCAAATAACTCCTCCCCTTTATACGGCAAAACTTCCATATGCCGTTTTGAATCCGCATCGCCTGTCCACTGTCGCGTCCATAAAGCTCTTCTGGCCGAAATGGACATAGCACTTACCCGTGATGCCAGTGTGCAGATATCCCTCTGTGCATCACGCATATAAAGAAATGCATCCTTTATTTGTTCTAACGACAGTAAAATATTGTCCCTGTCTAGGGTATCAATATTTTCAATCAGGGACTCTGACCAAACTACCCCAGCACTGCACATCCAGGCAGTCGCTATAGCTGGTCGTAGTATAACACCTGCATGTGTGTATATACTTTTTTGGATATTTTCCATCCTCCTATCTGATGGATCTTTAAGTGCGGCCGTCTCAGGAGAGGGTAACGCCACTTGTTTAGATAAGCGTGTTAGCGCCTTGTCCACCCTAGGAGGTGTTTCCCAGCGCTCCCTAACCTCTGGCGGGAAAGGGTATAATGTCAATAATTTCTTTGAAATTATCAGCTTTTTATCAGGGGCAACCCACGCTTCATCACACACGTCATTTAATTCTTCTGATTCAGGAAAAACTATAGGTAGTTTTTTCACACCCCACATAATACCCTGTTTAGTGGTACCTGTAGTATCAGCTAAATGTAACGCCTCCTTCATTGCCAAAATCATATAACGTGTGGCCCTACTGGAAAATACGGTTGATTCGTCACCGTCACCACTGGAATCAGTGCCTGTGTCTGGGTCTGTGTCGACCGACTGAGGCAAAGGGCGTTTCACAGCCCCTGACGGTGTTTGAGGCGCCTGGACAGGCACTAATTGATTGTCCGGCCGCCTCATGTCGTCAAACGACTGCTTAAGCGAGTTGACGCTATCCCGTAATTCCACAAATAAAGGCATCCATTCTGGTGTCGACCCCCTAGGAGGTGACATCCCCATATTTGGCAATTGCTCCGCCTCCACACCAATATCGTCCTCATACATGTCGACACACACGTACCGACACACAGCAGACACACAGGGAATGCTCTACACGAAGACAGGACCCACTAGCCCTTTGGGGAGACAGAGGGAGAGTCTGCCAGCACACACCAAAAAAGCGCTATATATGACAGGGATAGCCTTATAATAAGTGCTCCCTTATAGCTGCTTTATATATATCAAAATATTGCCATTAAATTTGCCCCCCCTCTCTGTTTTACCCTGTTTCTGTAGTGCAGTGCAGGGGAGAGACCTGGGAGCCGTCCTGACCAGCGGAGCTGTGAGAGGAAATGGCGCCGTGTGCTGAGGAGATAGGCCCCGCCCCTTTTCCGGCGGGCTCGTCTCCCGCTATTTTGTGAATCCAGGCAGGGGTTAAATATCTCCATATAGCCTCTGGGGGCTATATGTGAGGTATTTTTAGCCTTTTAATAGGTTTTCATTTGCCTCCCAGGGCGCCCCCCCCCAGCGCCCTGCACCCTCAGTGACTGCGTGTGAAGTGTGCTGAGAGGAAAATGGCGCACAGCTGCAGTGCTGTGCGCTACCTTTAGAAGACTGCAGGAGTCTTCAGCCGCCGATTCTGGACCTCTTCTTACTTCAGCATCTGCAAGGGGGCCGGCGGCGCGGCTCCGGTGACCATCCAGGCTGTACCTGTGATCGTCCCTCTGGAGCTGATGTCCAGTAGCCAAGAAGCCAATCCATCCTGCACGCAGGTGAGTTCACTTCTTCTCCCCTCTGTCCCTCGTTGCAGTGATCCTGTTGCCAGCAGGAATCACTGTAAAATAAAAAACCTAAGCTAAACTTTCTCTAAGCAGCTCTTTATGAGAGCCACCTAGAATTGCACCCTTCTCGGCCGGGCACAAAAATCTAACTGGAGTCTGGAGGAGGGTCATAGGGGGAGGAGCCAGTGCACACCACCTGATCTGGAAAAGCTTTACTTTTTGTGCCCTGTCTCCTGCGGAGCCGCTATTCCCCATGGTCCTTTCAGGAACCCCAGCATCCACTAGGACGATAGAGAAATCTGCAAGAGATGGCACCCTGAGTCGGGGGGAGGGGCTACAGGTCAAGCGCCGCCTCCCCTATGCTGGTCTTCCACCCCAGGTACTATGGAGCACCATTAAACTGGTGTTAATACACCTGACCTGTGCTCCGATGCCCTGGTGGTTTAGTGGGGTCCCTGCCCAGTGACAGTGTCCATGCCAGCGCCGCGGTCCATCTCCCCAGACCACAGACGGATCGCGTTTTAATGGCAGGTCCCACCTAGGAGACCCTTTTACCTCTTCCCCGTAGCAGCCACGCAATCCAGGAGAGCAGTCTGCGACCGTGCCTAAGTCGGGACGCCTCCGCCAAAGGTACCCGGGAACCAGGTCAATGGGAGTGTGCGGCGCCGCTTGGGATGTGATGGAGCTTCAGCACTGAATGTCACAATGACATACAGTGCTGCCAGCTCAAATAGCAAAGACAATTTTTGTCAGATGAAAAGCTTTCAGGGCTGCCTAGCGCAGCCCTCCTGTTCAGTGACCCGCTGCTGCAGGCACCAACTCAAAAACTGAGCTCTGAGTGCCTGGAGGCGGGGTTATAGAGGAGGCCCCTATGCAGCCTGGGACAGCTAAAGCTTTGCCTGTTGGTGCCTCTGGATCCAGATCCACTCTACACCCCAATGTTTCCCTGTGGAAACCAATGTAACCTGCTGCAGAAACATGTGTACCAGCCCCCAAGATTTCTGTTGCTAGCCCTGCAAACATGTCAGTTGTTTATCATTTGTTGCCTGCACATGTCCAGTATGAAAGGCGACTTCTTGAGCATGCATTCGCAGTGTTTAGCAGCATCACAGGGGGCGCTACAAGTGTATCAGCATAGGTCGTCTGGATCCCTTAGTCAGGCACTGTTCTAAAATACGTTTTGCGCTATTACATAGCACATAATTTCCTCTGAAGCTAAATGAGAGATCAGGTGCTTTAGAGAGCAGCCATGGGCCCAGATATGGGGGTGGGTGGGGTTTGCAAATCCATGGTGGCATGGCCACACCTTCTCCCCAAAAAATTGTTAAAAAGACTATGCACTTGTCCCCCTCTGCAGTGCTGCAAAGGGAACTGACACGGACACTGGGCCTAATTCAGACCTGATCGCAGATGTGCTAAATTTTGCACGGCTACAATCAGTTACTCAGACATGCGGGGGGGCGCCCAGCACAGGGATAGTCCGCCCCGCATGTCTGGCTCTGCCCCGCCGCACAAGTACAAAAGCATCACACGGCAGCGATGCTTTTGTACTTGACGAGTAGCTCCCTACCAGCGCAGCTCCTGCCGCCATCCCGCCCAGTGACCGCCTCTGCCTGCCAATCAGGCAGAAGCGATCGCAAGGCTGAGATGGCCGTCGGCTGTCTGGCATACGCCGGCGCAGGTCAGACCTGATCGGCTGCTGTGCGAAAACGCACAGCAGTGATCAGGTCTGAATTAGGCATATAGGCCCCTCGCCGAGCCTCTCCGCAAGCCAGAGTAAAGAGTACCCTGCCCTCTCAGCACCACCTCTGGGTGAGTCGATGGGCATCAGTCCCTTAGACCTTGTGCTACAAAGTATATAATATAACACAGATTGTGCTTGAAATATTCCAAACGTTTTTGCAGGGAAAATGCAGCCAATTCCAGAGGCGAGATAGTGAGCGCTCTGCCTCCCGCTCACAACAGTAAAGTGGCTGAAGCAGGGGGCGGGGCTCAGATACGGGCAGTAAAAGCCCATTGAAAAAAAAATGAGAGGCAGCAGCTGTACATCTGCCTCACTGACAGGAACGTGCCTCCAGCCCACATGAAAGCACGCCACTGTCAGTCAGGCAGATGTGATTGGACAGCAGATCCAGCACTGGAATCTGCGGTGGTAGCAGGCATATGCGGCGGCGGGACAAAGCAGACGTCACCGCGAGCCAATCGCTGCTCACAACGTCATCGCCCCGCCCCCTCCGGCTGGCTTATATTAGCCAGCGCTAGACAGCAGCTTGGCAGTCGCCAGCAGGGAGGGAGCATGCAAGAGCTCCCAAAAAAAGAAGATGCCGGAAGACCAGGTGGGCGGTGGCTATGCAAAAGAGCTTAAATGCTGCCGCCCCCAGGTGAAGGTGCAGGAAGAAGATCGCAGTAGCCCTGGGGAGGCGACGGCCATGGAAAGAGCATAAAGGCCGCTGCTCTCACTTTTAGTTTAAAAATGACAAATATACAACAGATGCTGTGACCACACACAACCCTTTGTCTCATTACAGATGTGTCCATATTCATAGCGCAGTTGCACCCACTTCATTAGGAATGCACGGTATATACTAGTTGCAGCAGGGTGCAAGAGATCGCAAGTGATTTCCTGTAGGAAATCTAAGGACACATCTGTACTGCTTGGTTTGGGGTGTCACTAACACGGCCCAATGGGAAGGTGAGAGTATCAGCAGTCCGTACTCGTGGCTTTTTCTACGCAGCCACATGGGACTGCACACAAAAATCCATGAGTCCATAACTCACGTCTAATTGAATCGACCCCCCAGATGTGTCTTATTCATCCTACAGGAAATCGCTTGCCGCGTGCAGCTGCCCCGTGCATCCTTCTGGAAGCGGGTTCTTATACACGTGTCCGCGCACAGCCACACTATTCATGGCAGACGAGACGCGTGTGACGTGAATAGGCTGCAAGATGAATATGGACACATCTGTATATTATACGTTTTTCACATCTGTCAATATCGGTGTCCTGTTAGTCTTCTCTGCAATTCCTCGTTAAGGTGCTGATTGTGTGTCACATGCCAAGTAGCAGCAGCCGCAGAAGCCTAGTTTATGCTTTATGCGTATTCGGGTATCCGTTCATCCAATGCAGGAATACAGCGCGTGCAAACGGAAACCAGTGCCGCCCAGTGATTTTACACTGGCCATCGCAACAATCATTAGTATCTGCACTTTGTTGCCATATGGGTAATTGTCTGCACTTAGTATAATATTAGGCTAATAGATGTTGTCTGAATCAAAATATAATTCATTATAAATAGGCGATGTTACCATAGTGGACAGTATACTGGATATATATATTGTAAGGTATAACTTAAATAGGTTTGAATGTATTAGTCTTATGTTTTGAGAACTTAGTAGCATGTATTTCTGTGTGTTTTATTGCAAGATTATGGGTCATTATGTAAGAGACAGGTTTTCTCTGTGTAAGCCATATAGCCAGAATACACAATACATTGAGCATTACACAAATTCATCCCTTCCATGCCATTATTCATATCTGTATTAATCAAAGGATTAACGTCTGATCTGCGCTATACCAAGTACAATTATATCAAAGTTTACATGATATGTAGATATATGTATACTGTATACTTTATTCACACACAGCAAATAAATAATCATAACTTGGTGGATAAAGTCAATAGGTCACCTAGCTCAGGTCTCATAATATGCAAACAGTTACTGGTATGAACAGGGTACATTGGAATTCACAATCAAAGATCTTCATACCTTTAGAGAGTACATCAACCAGCTGGCCTATTGTCCAGTTATACTGCTGGCCAGAGGCAATGATAATATAGGATCAAACCCACTATAAACAGGTCACAATCATTTATGCTAACACCCTAGGGCCTAGGCGAAATAGATCGTTTACACATCCATACAAAGGTAGATCTCTGATGGATAAAGAAATACCAAATTTTATGATCCCAAATTCCCTACATGCTCACCACCGTGGGACGGAGTTAGCAGAGAACGTTTTATTACACTTTGGAATCTGTCAAAACCTATAATTATGTACTTCATTGGAAACTGTGGGGATATACTAGTTTTGAATTGGTAGAATATAGGATAAAAAGCAGCAGACTTTTTAGTTAGGAGGGAGGAAGAAAGGAGGAAGGAGAAGGAGAAGGAAGGAAGTCAGTCAGGAGGAGAAGTCAAGGAGAACATGCTGAAGGAATGATTCTTGGGATGGCAAACTTTAACTTGCAAGTATAAATATGTTAGTAATTGAATTGTTTGTGAAACTTATGTCATGTTGTTTTATGTTATGTAATGAAGGAAGCATAGCATAGCTTAATATAATAATTAGTATATATATCACTACTGTGTATATCTTATTCTGTACGATTTGATCTGCCTGTAAATAAATAATCATATAAAAAGAGCGGTAATATTCAAGCTTGAACTCTCTTTAAGGAATCTTAATTTCATAATTTCATAATTCATATATATATATATATATATATATATATATATATATATATATATAAGGACTGCATATATTTATCAGCCACTTAGTAAGCCTGACATAATATACTTGCAGATATATATGATAAATGCATATTAATTGAAATATATCCATATATTAAATACCATATATGATATATTAAATATTAATATTCATAAATATGATTCCATAAATCAATAACTTGTACAGTACCAGCCAAATGCTCGGTGTAAGAGGTCCATCAGAAACAACTAGCCGTCTCCAACTCGGAATAAGATGGACATACAGATGTAGCCACATGCTCGGTGTAAGAGGTCCATCAGAAACAACTAGCCGTCTCCAACTCGGAATAAGATGGACATACAGATGTAGCCACATGCTCGGTGTAAGAGGTCCATCAGAAACAACAAGCCGTCTCCAACTCGGAATAAGATGGACATACAGATGTAGCCACATGCTCGGTGTAAGAGGTCCATCAGAAACAACTAGCCGTCTCCAACTCGGAATAAGATGGACATACAGATGTAGCCACATGCTCGGTGTAAGAGGTCCATCAGAAACAACAAGCCGTCTCCAACTCGGAATAAGATGGACATACAGATGTAGCCACATGCTCGGTGTAAGAGGTCCATCAGAAACAACTAGCCGTCTCCAACTCGGAATAAGATGGACATACAGATGTAGCCACATGCTCGGTGTAAGAGGTCCATCAGACAAAACAAGCCGTCTCCAACTCGGAATAAGATGGACATACAGATGTAGCCACATGCTCGGTGTAAGAGGTCCATCAGAAACAACTAGCCGTCTCCAACTCGGAATAAGATGGACATACAGATGTAGCCAAATGCTCGGTGTAAGAGGTCCATCAGAAACAACTAGCCGTCTCCAACTCGGAATAAGATGGACATACAGATGTAGCCACATGCTCGGTGTAAGAGGTCCATCAGAAACAACAAGCCGTCTCCAACTCGGAATAAGATGGACATACAGATGTAGCCACATGCTCGGTGTAAGAGGTCCATCAGAAACAACTAGCCGTCTCCAACTCGGAATAAGATGGACATACAGATGTAGCCACATGCTCGGTGTAAGAGGTCCATCAGACAAAACAAGCCGTCTCCAACTCGGAATAAGATGGACATACAGATGTAGCCACATGCTCGGTGTAAGAGGTCCATCAGAAACAACAAGCCGTCTCCAACTCGGAATAAGATGGACATACAGATGTAGCCACATGCTCGGTGTAAGAGGTCCATCAGAAACAACTAGCCGTCTCCAACTCGGAATAAGATGGACATACAGATGTAGCCACATGCTCGGTGTAAGAGGTCCATCAGACAAAACAAGCCGTCTCCAACTCGGAATAAGATGGACATACAGATGTAGCCACATGCTCGGTGTAAGAGGTCCATCAGAAACAACAAGCCGTCTCCAACTCGGAATAAGATGGACATACAGATGTAGCCACATGCTCGGTGTAAGAGGTCCATCAGACAAAACAAGCCGTCTCCAACTCGGAATAAGATGGACATACAGATGTAGCCACATGCTCGGTGTAAGAGGTCCATCAGAAACAACAAGCCGTCTCCAACTCGGAATAAGATGGACATACAGATGTAGTCACATGCTCGGTGTAAGAGGTCCATCAGAAACAACAAGCCGTCTCCAACTCGGAATAAGATGGACATACAGATGTAGTCACATGCTCGGTGTAAGAGGTCCATCAGAAACAACAAGCCGTCTCCAACTCGGAATAAGATGGACATACAGATGTAGCCACATGCTCGGTGTAAGAGGTCCATCAGACAAAACAAGCCGTCTCCAACTCGGAATAAGATGGACATACAGATGTAGCCACATGCTCGGTGTAAGAGGTCCGTCAGGAACAACAAGTCGTCTCCAACTCGGAATAAGATGGAAATACAGATGTAGCCACATGCTCGGTGTAAGAGGTCCATCAGAAACAACAAGCCGTCTCCAACTCGGAATAAGATGGACATACAGATGTAGTCACATGCTCGGTGTAAGAGGTCCGTCAGGAACAACAAGTCGTCTCCAACTCGGAATAAGATGGAAATACAGATGTAGCCACATGCTCGGTGTAAGAGGTCCATCAGAAACAACAAGCCGTCTCCAACTCGGAATAAGATGGACATACAGATGTAGCCACATGCTCGGTGTAAGAGGTCCATCAGAAACAACAAGCCGATGAACATACAGATGTCTCCTCATGCATCTAGTCTCATTGCGCCATGCAGTGTGAGATGCCTGGTGTCAGTGAGCTGCCATGCCCACGCAACTCTAATGATGGGCATCTTTTTCTATGCCAAAAATGTGCTTTAGTCACAAGTCAATGTGAGTAGGACGCACGGGGAGACTGTGCTGATTAAAGGGATATATGACACTTGTACAGTGTGTGTGATTGAGTCTGTATACGGAGCAGAATAGAACTTGTATTGGAAAACAGCTGCGGCTGCTACATTGTAGCACTTCCTATACAGATTCAGAGACTCAGTCTTGTACATCCTAGTCGCATTGCATTGATACTAAGATGCATTTTTTGAAAATAAGTCGCAAAAACCATGCCCAATGCTAGCAGAGTCTCACGGCACCTGGAACACCGAGAGGGGCTGCTTGGTGCAACGGTAGCAAAGATGTATGAGGACACATCTGTATGCAAAATGCATAAAGTCACTTTAGCACATGAGCTTATGAAGAAAAAATAAAGATTTGGATCTGTGAAGTAGGGATGGCTATCGGTGGGTTATCCATCAATGGTACCCATTGATGGATAACCTTGATGGTGTAAAACCATCTGGAAGGGATCCATCGATGGTTTTACCCATCAATGGTCACCCCTGCAATTCAGTACAATGAAATGCGGACCAATTTAGAGCCCAGGGGCGTGGCTTTGTGGGTGTCAGGGGGCGGGGCTGAGCTCTGTGCCATGACACTTTGAGGGATAAAATTAAAAAAAATAGGATTTTTATACCTACCGGTAAATACTTTTCTCTTAGTCTGTAGAGGATGCTGGGGACACTTCAAGAACCATGGGGTATAGACAAGATTCGCAGGAGACATGGGCACTTTAAGACTTTCAAATGGTGTGTCCTGGCTCCTCCCTCTTTGCCCCTCCTCCAGACTCCAGTTTAAGGAACTGTGCCCAGGAAGACGGACATTTCGAGGAAAGGATTTATTGTTAAATCACGGTGAGCATTTTACCAGCTCACACTTTAAGCATGCCGCAGAACGTGCCATTCAACAGAACACAAGCCAACGGCATGAAGAATATGCAGCAATATGCTGACAAAAATCGTAACACAACCTGTGTGTAACCACAACCAATAACTGCAGATACAGTACGCACTGGGACGGGCGCCCAGCATCCTCTACGGACTAAGAGAAAAGGGATTTACCGGTAGGTCTTAAAATCCTATTTTCTCATACGTCCTAGAGGATGCTGGGGACACTTCAAGAATCATGGGGTTATACAAAAGCTCTAAAACGGGCGGGAGAGTGCAGATGACTCTGCAGTACCGAATGACCAACGTGAGGTCAACCTCGGCCAAGGTATTAAAACTGCAAAACTTAGCTTAATTGTTTGCTAATAGCTGCTCGGCAAAGATGCAATGCCGAAACTCTCCGGTCAACCGCCCCGGACGAGCCCACCTTTCAAGTAGAATGGGCCTTCACCTATTTCGGTAACAGCAATCCTGCCGTGAGATGAGCATGCTGAACCGTACCACAGATTCAGTGCGCAACGGTCTGCTTGGAAGCAGGACACCCAATCTTGTTGGGAGCAAACAGGACAAACCGAGCCTGTGTTCCTAAACGGAGCCGTCCTGGCAACATAAATTTTCTAAACTTTGACCACATGCAGAGACTTTGATTCAACGAAGGCGACCGTAGCCACCGGCACCATAAAAGGTTAGTACATGTGGAAAGAAGAAACCACCTTTGGTAGAAAATGTTGACGAGTTTCCAACTCTCCTTTATCTTCATGAAAGATCAAATAAGGTCTCTTGTGAGACCAGACCGCTAACTCAGACACTCGCCTTGCGTATGCCAAGGCCAACCTGATGACCACTTTACAAGTCAGGAATTTCACTCCGCCTTACGTAAAGGGTCAAACCAATGTGATTGAAGGAACTGCAACACCCCATTAAGATTCCCTGGTGCCACTGAGGCACAAAAAGAGGTTGGATGTGCAACACTCCCTTCACGACAGTCTGAGCTTCTGACAAGGAGTCCAATTGATTCTGAAAGAAAACCGATAAGGATGATTTTAATAGTTGAAAACTCTGCCATAGGAGTCTTCTTGGATTCACACCAAGAAACCTATTTTCTCCAAAACCGGTAGTAATGTTTAGACATTACCCCTTTTCTAGTCCGAATAAGTGTGGGAACTACTTCCGTGGGAATACCCTTACGGACCAGGATCTGGCGTTCAACCGCCATGTCGTCAAACATAGCCGCGGTAAGTCCTAATACACGCATGGCCCCTGTCGCAACAGGTCTTCGCGCAAAGGAAAAGGCCAGGGATCTCCTATGAGTAATTCCTGAGCTCTGGATACCAAGCTCTCCTTGGCCAGTCTGGGACCATGAGGCTCGGCCGAATTTTCTTTGTATGAACCCTGGACTCTTGGAACGAGAGAAAACGTAGGGAGTACATATACCGACTGAAAACACGCACGGTGTCACCAGCGTATTCACTGTTCCTGTTTGAGGGTCCCTTGACCTGGAACTGAAGCTTCTTGTTGAGACAAGATTCCTACTCGAAGAAATCCCAACAACATGTCACCCCTTCGAAGACTACTTGAAGGAGGTCTCCCCACTCTTGGATGGAGACCGTCTGCTGAGGAGGTCTGCTTCTCAGTCATCCACTCCTGGAACGAACATCGCTGACAAAGCGCTTGTATGTTTCTCCGTCCAGCAGATAATCCTTGTGGCTTTTGCCATTGCTGTTGTGCTTTTCGTTTGTAGAAAATCGTTGTAAACGGCCCTTAATTCTAGACCGGTTATGTGGTGACAAGTTTCCTAACTTGACCAACTTCCATGGAAGTTTTCCCCAAGTGACCGTCCCCCAGCCTCGGAGGCTCGCATCCGTGGTCACCAGGATCCAGTCCTGGATCTCGAACCTGCGCCCCTCTAGGAGGTGAGAACTGCGCAGCCACCACAGGAAGACAGGATTATACTCCGGTGTATGTGTAGGTGGGAACCGGACCACTTGTCCAACAGGTCCCTCTGGAACACCCTGGCATGGAAAAAGCCAAATCGAGTGGCCTCGTAGGCTGCAACCATCTTTTCCAGCAACCGAATGTATTGACGAAATGACACTCATGCTGGACTCGGAATTTGTTTTACCAGACTTTGGATCTCCAGAGCCTTTTCTTGTATTATTCCCAAAACAGACAACCGCGTCGTTGGGACCAACAGTGATTCTGGCAAGTTCAGGAGCTAACCCTGTTGTTGAAGAACTGACAGGGGGAGGGCAATGTTTTGCACCAACTGGTTCCTTGAACACGCCGTTATCAGGGGATCGTCCCAGTACGGGATAATTGTGACTCCGTACTAGTGTCAAAGTCAGAAAAATATCTCTATACACACTGCCATATTTGCACCTCATTCTGGTCCGCGCTGCGCATGCGTGCGCTCTCCCGTGCGTGCGCATACTCACAGTCGCGGGCACCACGGTATGCGTATTTACGGTAGAGTATATGTGATCGTAGCGTGCGACTCAATCGTTACATATTTTCAGTAATAATGTATTTTGTAGATCATGGTCCCTTTGATAGATTCTGAAAGTTTAGTTAATATAGCATGTTCCTGAACAGAGAGATCCCTCTTTGTATTGTACGAAGGGTCTAACAGGGGTCATACAGTGGTGTTTGGTACCCATCGGAAGAGTATTTAAATAGCAATATTCCGGTGTTGGTTTGGAGCGGATTAATCGCTCATGCGAATAGTTATGGACATAAGAAGTTTATGTCCATTTACTATTATTTGTTCTTATTTAGTCATGCGGCGGGAAACTCAGTATCCCACCCACCTGAACAGTTGGAAGCAGTCACAGCCCACCTGTATGAATCAACCTATGACCTTTTGTTATAATGCGAAGCCGAATTCCTGTGTCCAATGAACAATGAGATTGTAGGGACCATTGAATTAAATAGGCAGGCCGACCATATCCAGCTCACTCTCTTCAACGGTTCTCATTGCTGATAATCGGGAGCTGGATATCGAGGCGCATGCGATCGTTTCCCCTTGTGCGTAAGTGTTTCTCCGCAACTATATTGATCTTCTTGTTATTGTGGGCCAATCTCTCTCTCTCTCTCCTCCTCTTTCTCTCTTATTTTCCTTTAAATAGTAATTGTATTGTATTTCCTGTGTAGTTATCTGGTTAGGTAGTCTATGTTATATTGTAGTGTATGATTTGTATTTGTATTAATTCTTTTGCAAGTATATCATTCAAAATATATACATATTAGGCGTTGGACCCTAAGCCCAGGTATCTGTGTATTTCTTATAGTGTCTAATATTTTCAGAGCGTCGGTGACGCTCAAACAGCTTTTAAGTTAATAAGGTTATACTGTGTTGCATCTACACCCTATCTCTACACAAAGGTTTTACAGCATATTACATTGTTTATGGTTTAGATACAAAGGTTTGACATTGTGAGCGTCAGCGCCGCTGGTGATCTCCTCGTGGTCCCGAGCGTCCGCTACGCTATAGCGAATCATTAAGTTAGTCAACAGCCAATAGCGTGCCTGCCCGTGATCTCTTGGCCGTGAGCGAACGTGACGCTTGAGCGTCTCGACTAAGGCTAAGCGATTGTTACGCAGCGAGCGTACCCTTACGGTACTTCATACGTAGATAGCGTACAGTGTTCTTAGACCTCATAAAGGGTATTATATAAGATAAATATTTAGCTTTATCAATTGCGGGCTCGTCCTGTCCTTCACATATCTGCACTAGGTAATTTCAGCAGACATTATCCAGCAGCAAAGGGCGGGAGATCATATTCCTCGTAGTGCTGTTTGGATAAGCGTCTGCTTCTCTTGGTAAAGGGTGCTGAAGGAATCCGGGAACCGGAGGTAAGAACGACACGCTAGTCTCTTTTAAAACTGTTTATTTTTCTGTCTTGCATACACACGCACGCACATATATATCTGCATTTTTTTTTTTTCATTTGTGTATTTTCATAT